>NC_088861.1:23298211-23599711 GCF_963853765.1 Magallana gigas
TCATATGAAAAAGCTTTGTCTGGAGCATGTCTTCTCTCCCCTTGGTCAAATCTGGTTCATACTTCACTCAAAGAGTGCCTTTGATCAAAGGGTATGCATTAACTTTGGATGATGTTTAGAGGTCAAGTATCAAAGTCATATTAGATCACACAAACCCCTTTTTAAAAGCATATATATTTTCCACTTAGCCTTATTTCATACATACTTTAGATGTGTTTTTGGGTAACTGGTATGCATTGACTATAAATCAGGTTAATGTGAAGGTCAAAGCAGATTTCATCAGGGCCAGTTTTAGACCATAGATTATTTCAAATTTGCTCAATCTTGCTCTGTTTGATTAAAAATGCCTGTATATAAGGGGTAATGAGATGAATTGAAAAGTTTATATCTGTTGGAAAATTCAAAGTTATAAGTCAAATTAAACGCAAAATTCTCTGAAATGCATTTTATCTTATTGTTCATTATTTATGCGGGGCGTTTTGAGATGGTTACCATCTCAATGTTGCCTATTTTATAAAAAAAAAAATCAGCAAGAAATTGGTTTCTTTAAAATCGGTTTTTAATTTTTTTTTTCGAATGGAAAAAATAAAGCACAGCTTTGAAAAGCAAAGTTTTGTACTCTTAATAGTTGTATTTGATTAGTCAATCTTTCATAACATTATTTGGTTTCTTAATGCCTGTGCTCAATTGTTAAGAAGAAATACTTAAAAAGTGAAAGTTTAACTTAATATCTTCAGTGCAATTTGATTTGTGAAAACATTTCAAAAATGTTGATATTTCGCATTATTTCAGGCGCAGTTTTGAGATGAACGATCGGCATAATGACATTTTTGTTATAATACAGTGCGACAATGGAATTAAAAATTCTGGTTTAATTGCTTGTGCACACTACTGTGTGTTAGATGAACTCCAGCTTTTGTCAACAGAGAAAAAAGAACGAACGCATATAGTGTTTATTCTTCGATTGCCGCGAATGTCAAAGAATCATTTCACAGGATTCCAGGTATAAACTTTTTGCCTACATATACATAAAAATTAAACATATTTCCATTCATTAATTAAATTAATCTTTATAGCGACTAGATCTTTTAAGTAGCAACATTGACCGCTTGTCTGTTACAGTGTGGACTTTGGAAAAGTGTGCACATAGATGATCTTCGAACGAATCGTGATATACCCAATATAACTGATATGGTGGGTAAAAGTATTCCAACTTTGTTTGAAAAGAATGTGTTGGATCTGCTAGACGAGGATAATCAAGAAAATTTCGTACAGACTCATGAACTAACTTTATCTAATCAGACGACAAAGGCTAAGAGCTTTGATTTTCTTTCTCTGGTAAAGAAATGTGTACAATCATCACTGTCAATGGTCAAATATCCAGATAACCCGCAGAGGTCTACCCAGTGTGTGAATACATGGATAGGACTTTTACATGATACCAAAAAATCTGGTAATAGTTTGAAAATAACGACTTTTGAAACGAATTTATTCAATTTCCTCTCATCTCAGAAAATTGCCCAAAATATTTTTTTGAAAGCTGCTGAACTGGAATTTTCATGAAGTTAATTAGGATCGCGATAATGTAGTCATATTTCCTTAAACTTAAATGTATTCTTGAAGTTGTGTTGTTTATTAAAATACTTTGAAAGAAAATTTAGACCTACGTATAGTTACATATACACTGAAAGACCGACATACATGTAATGTCGGATAAAATAAATACATTCGTGTGCATATTACAAACGCATTTCTCCTAATTTATAATAGGAGTACATGCAATAAGGGCTATGATTTAAAATTTGATTTTACACGTTGCGGAATATTTTCATTTTTTTCTTTTTATTGATCACGGGAATGAAAATAACATTTCTAGATTTCAAGTCTTTTTCCCACAATTGCTAACAAAAATGTCCAGATAATCAAGTTTTACCAACTATTTTTAGAAACTATAATTTCCTAAATTACGTCTCATTTAATTCTTACATTAAGACATGTTCTTTGTAGAATTGTTATCCTTATCTAATTTTTGATTGTTGGACAATTCAATACGTATTTTATCGACAAGAGAGCTTCGTACATGTTCTAGATTTTACTTTCTTGATAGATCATGCATCATTTTCCATGGGGGTGTGTCGTCATCTTTGTGCGATGCTGGAGAAGACTGAATATGAGGTGTTTGGAGATAAAGCAAACGAATGGGTGACTTGTGATGCAACAAAAAGAGAATACCTCAACGGAGCTGGGACATTTAGGTATATATATATATATATATATATATATATATATATATATATATATATATATATATATATATATATATATATATAGTTAAATCCAAAAAATATCGCAGTGTCCGGTTTTATATATAGAAAATTTGAAAAACGAAAGACAACACAGAGTAAAACGTTAGCGCTTTCATTCAATCTTCAGACGTTTTTAAAATAACAATTACGTTACTTGTTGACGTCTACAATATAATGACGTCATAGTTAAAGTTAACGTAGTAGAGGGATATTTCCGCGTAATCTATAGGGTAATTCAATGAAATATATACACAATACATAAAAAAGTTAAATTATAGCAGTCTGTTGAGGCAAGGTTTTAAAGTTTGAGTAAAATGTTTTTCTTTTTCTCTTCTTTCCGTTGCACTCTCTGTAAAAAGTTTATAAAATGGAAACACTTTAAATTGCCCGCCTCTGCATACATCGATGTGCTCGCTGAGTTTTATTTTCCGGTACTCTGGGTCTTTAATTTGCTGTTTATGCACCCGGATTCTTGTTCTTAATGTTGTCCCAGTTTCGCCGATATAAAATTTGTTGCAACCATCATATATAATGGTATATATTAAATTTTTGGAATGACATGACATAATGAATTTACGTGGAATTGTTTTCCTCTGAAGTCAACCGAGCTGCCTTGTTTTAAAAACGGACACGTGCCGCATCGTATGTCTCCACATTTAGATACCGTTTTTATTGACGTATTAATTGTAGATGGACAGAGTATTCTCTTAAGGTTCTTTGGTTGCCTTTTACTGTTAATAAACTTGAGTTTGGTTAAAACGTTGCGACCACAAGAAAATACACGTAACAGATATGGAAGAAAACAGCACAACGTGCCACAATATACGGGCTATGAAAAAAGAGTAAACAATGGAACACAACAAGTGAAACAAAGGAAAACTTCCAGTTACTCATACAACAACAATAACAACAGCAACAACAAGAACAACAGCAGTAACAATAACAGGCATGTAAGGCCAAACTGCTCTCTAGGGAATACATACCGGAGAAACGGTACAACCTACATCGGCAGAGGACTAAATAAGTATTTTTTAGGCGGAGGCAAACCAGGACACGGACAAAGATTCCAGCGACAACGACAACAACAGCAACGACGAAATGCGTGGATCCAAAAATAATCAATTGGTCCACCAAACAATTAAACGAATCCGAAATAAAGCTCCTATCAAAAGGATTGAAATACACACCAACCCCATGCAGTAATAAACAAGAATTAAGAAAAGACATAAAAGAATACACTCGCAAATTACGTCTGGCCGAATATTTCAATAATACGGAGAGCGACGAAGAAAATGAAAATACTCAACTAGATTTAGTGAAAAATAAATCTAATTTCAACCCAAAGAAAGGACGAAACAACTTTCTAGACACTGTTTGTGAAACGCTCCAGAACTTACCACTAGATAGTACTGAATGTATATCTACTAAACAAAACTTGTCTAAAGAAGAAACCAATGCTTTAAAATCATTATCGAGTGATGAAAATATTGTAATTAAAGAGGCGGATAAAGGCGGAGCCGTGGTTATTATGGACACAGTATATTATGAGCAAAAAATAATGGATATGCTTTCAAACACGGAATTTTATACTGAAATATCTGAAAACCAGGACAAAGCAATCCTACAAAAAATAAAAAAACTGCTACTCAAACATTCCTCTACTTTAACAGATAAGGAGAAAGAATTTGTCACTGAGTTTGAATATAAAGAAAGTTCCTTCTATGGGTTACCAAAAGTTCACAAATCAAAAACAACCAAAGAAGCTATACAAAAACAGAATTCTGAATACATTACTTGTGAACATCCCGCAGATTTAACATTCCGTCCTATTGTTGGAGGACCTGCAGCACCCACCCAACGACTCAGCAATTTATTGGATATCATTTTGAAACCAGTATGTCAAAATGTAAAAAGTTTCATCCGGGATGACTTAGATTTTCTACGATATCTACCGGAACAAGTGGATCCTGATGCTGAACTAGTAAGCTTGGATGTAGTCAACTTGTACACTAATATAAGCAGTACACTAGGACTTACAGCTTTGAATTTCTGGATTGATAAATGCAGAACGGACATTGATAACAGATTTACAAAGGAGTTTTTATTGGAGGCTACAGACTTGGTTTTAAAGAATAATGTATTTACGTTTAATGGCAAATACTTTCATCAAATCAAAGGTACAGCCATGGGAACTAAAATGGCCCCAACATACGCTACATTATGCCTAGGATTTTTAGAAGAAAGTCTGTATAAAAAGACAAAGGAGGAATTCGGTGAAGAATTCAGCCAGACTCTGACAAAGAACTGGAAAAGATATCTAGATGATTGTTTCATCATATGGAATAAAGAAGACTCGGAATTACAAAGGTTGAAAAATATTCTTAATGATCTAGATCCAGATATTAAATTCACATTAGAAAAAAGTTCCACAAAAATTCCGTTTTTAGATGTTCTAGTTAAGAAGGAGAACGATAAAATTTCTACAGATATCTTCTACAAGAGTACAGATACTCATCAATATTTGCATTTTGGATCGTCCCATCCACGACATATAAAGAGGGCCATCCCTTACAACCTTGCCAGGAGAATATGTACTATAGTCAGTGATGAGGAAACAAGAAATCAGCGTCTCAACGAATTAAAACAATTTTTAACTGACCAGCATTACCCTATCAACCTTATCAACGACGGAATAATGAAGGCCAAAGGAATAGATAGACAGGATCTTATTAATCCAATTTTACAGAACAACAAGGAAACCAAAATATTACCGCTTGTTACTACCCATAACCCTAGGAACCCGAATATAGCTCCAGTGGTCAATCATCTCAACGGAGTTCTCAAAGCAGATGAAGATATGGCTCGCGTTTTAACCAAACTCAAGTTTATTAACAGTAAAAGGCAACCAAAGAACCTTAAGAGAATACTCTGTCCATCTACAATTAATACGTCAATAAAAACGGTATCTAAATGTGGAGACATACGATGCGGCACGTGTCCGTTTTTAAAACAAGGCAGCTCGGTTGACTTCAGAGGAAAACAATTCCACGTAAATTCATTATGTCATGTCATTCCAAAAATTTAATATATACCATTATATGTGATGGTTGCAACAAATTTTATATCGGCGAAACTGGGACAACATTAAGAACAAGAATCCGGGTGCATAAACAGCAAATTAAAGACCCAGAGTACCGGAAAATAAAACTCAGCGAGCACATCGATGTATGCAGAGGCGGGCAATTTAAAGTGTTTCCATTTTATAAACTTTTTACAGAGAGTGCAACGGAAAGAAGAGAAAAAGAAAAACATTTTATTCAAACTTTAAAACCTTGCCTCAACAGACTGCTATAATTTAACTTTTTTATGTATTGTGTATATATTTCATTGAATTACCCTATAGATTACGCGGAAATATCCCTCTACTACGTTAACTTTAACTATGACGTCATTATATTGTAGACGTCACCAAGTAACGTAATTGTTATTTTAAAAACGTCTGAAGATTGAATGAAAGCGCTAACGTTTTACTCTGTGTTGTCTTTCGTTTTTCAAATTATATATATATATATACAAAATTTGAATGCATTAACCATTGACAAACGTAAAATTTACCTACGATACATACCATAAACTTCTGTTTGTAGACAAGCGATGATACAGTATATTGTGCAAAAATTATCACCTCTTCTGGCAGAAATAATTTCAAAGATTGACACTAACCAAAATTTAGATCTAATAGATGAATCAGTAGAAAGTTGGAAGCGAATATTATGGTTGAAGATATTGAATTGTCCAGGGGCAACAGAAAGCATTTATTCTAAACTTCATTCCCGCCACGGTACGAATGTTTCTCGGGAATTTGTGGTATTGGGAACACGATCGGACAATCACATGTTTTCTGCAGAATTTCCATTTTCATGGATAATTCATAAACTTGTGCAAAGTGCCATAAACCGCGAAGATAGTCGTAAGTACTAATATCGAATATCATGAAAAGCCACTAAATATGATACATTATTTTTTTTTAATTCATATTATGACTCAGTTAGGAATTTCCACCTTCATCTTCTTGTTTCACAATTTTGGATGTTTAATTGTGTCTCCAAACTAAGTTTTTTTAATATTGTGTTTCCGAAATTAAACGTGCATATTTTCTGAATTTAACCACAATATCACGATATAAAAGCATTGATTAAGGATGTTGTTTACTCGGGTTTGAATTCTCAAATTTGAATCGTTATATATAAAGTTCAATGTAATGAGTAAAATTTGCTCTAAACAAAAAAGTATCTATGAAATGAATTATAATTGACATAAAATGCAATTATTTTACTTTATTATGGAATTAGGGTCAAACAAAATAGACTTTTTAGTCAGAGAACATCCGACTAAATATTGCATATTTTGTTTTCCGCTAAAACATTTTTGCAGTACTCTAATAATAAAAGACAAGATTTTATATTTGTCTTTATAATTTGGCATATTTTCTGTTGGTTTTATCTCACTTATTCATGAAAATAATTGTATGGTACGAATTGAAATAATACTGAAAAATGCTTAAAAACGATAAAAGACACCATATCTCAAAATGTTTATCATTAAACTCATATGAATTGTATGCCAAAATAATAAGGTAAATATGGTAAATATAAGAAATCCAGTGCTATAAATGTTTTTGTATTATCATCATTCAATTTTTTCTAAACATTTGATCATAAAGGGGTAGGGATTTCCGTTAAATTATGTTCAATTTAATATCATTTTGAAAAGAAGGTAAAAAACACTTTATTTGCCCTTTTTGAAAAAAATATATGTGAAATTTCAGCAATCAGTAAGACCGGGTACCCTTTGATTTACTAGATCGTGAGCTTAAGTCAAATTTGTACAAAATGGTATGATCAGAATTTAGAAAAAAACAAAACAAAGCACTTTTCCATATCATATCTATTGTTTCTATTGTAACTTTGTTGTGGGGAAACTCAATATTTTAAAACTTTATTCAGAATCAAATGAAAACATTGGTCAGATATGCAAACTCATCGAGGTCCAAAAACTAGGACTGACTTTATCAAACTGCCTACAAAACATTGAAGGGAAAGATTTGATGTCGGCATATATACATGATTTTCTTTGCATGGATTATCCCTTGTGCTCAGATAATGAGCTTGAAGTGAGTTATTCTTTATTGTTATTTTTTAATCGATCCAATAAAATAAAGTACAGAGTAATGTAAATATTTTATGACGTGTACACAATCCATTGTAAAAGAGAATGGACTTTATATTTTTAGCAGGTTTTCTTTTAAAACACAAGATGAAAATATTATTAGCTGTCGTTTCTAAATAGCTACTTACCTTTCTTGGTTAGAATTCTTCAACATATAGGGTAACAATAATTAATTTTAAAAAGTGTGTTAATATTCAATGGGGCATTTGTCAACATAATTGATTTATTAATATTACATAATGATTATAAGCTGAATATTGTCCATTCTGGCGGATTTTGTATTGACCAAAGTGCATCAACTTACTTAAAACATTTTGTCTTTTCACTCACAAACAATTTTCATAATTGCCCTGCTTCATTTTTTTTTAATCTTACAAGACCTAATAAGTTAACAAATAGGCCAAAATATATCATTTTGAGTTCGGTATAAAAAATAAATAAAGGAACTCATGTCAAAACATTTTAGCATGTTTTGATAAGAAGATTTTTGTATTGTCCCCTTTAGTTATGAAAAAAGCATGCACAAAGGCACCCCAGTGAGCATAGTTTAAAATATCCGCACATTCTCATACGGACAAAAACGGTAAAGGATAGTGTGGTTCTGTAAGATTGGAATGTTTTAATATAACTGAGTATATTAATGTTCGATTCGATTTGTTAATTTTTCCCGTTACAATATGATACAAAAGGAAGACGTTAAACAAGCAGCACTTCAAACTGAATTAATCTATGTTGTTATAATTTGTGCAACATATCATTTTGATTTGGCCAGAACTTTTTTTTTGTACCTGGATCTGTTTTTTTCTCTTCAAATTTAAGGACATCCTACGCAGTTTGCTCGTAAAATCTAATAAATTTTACTAAAATTGAGGAAAACGGAGGCTATGATTTTTTTTATATCTTTTTCTCTGAGTTTGTGTTAACCCCAATAATCACCAACAGTAAAGCATGTCATCTGCAGCCGTCCAATAATAAAAAACTTATTGAACAGCTGTAGGTTCTTACTAGACAGCTGCAGGGCAATTAGAGATTTTCTAAACTTGGTTTAAAAAAGATAACGTCACATATTAAAAAAAATATTTAAAAATAATTTTTTACATATGTTTACAGCTAATACGTGAAAATTTGAAGACAGAAGTTGATAAGCTTTTATGTGATATCGAGGCAAAAAAGTCTGGTTTAAGTTGTATTGTTGCCACACATATCGCTTATAAAAAGTATCAGTGTGTTTTTCAAAACTTCCATTGCATCACCGAAATTTGGCCAAATATTCAGGAAAACTTGAAAAAAGAGAAAAGGTCCAAATGGAGAACAGACAAGGGACAGGTTAGTTTTGTATTTATTCAACTAAGCAATCTGTCCAACAATCTATTTTTGCCTGTACGTCATTTAGAGTACATATTTGATGATAACATACGTTTGGATGGTGAATTCCCACATGTTTCGAAATTCATTGTCATTATAATTATCATTATGTGTGATTATACTGGTACAATGATTTATTTTTAGAAATGCTTATTCTTAGATTTAACCCAACATATACATATATTAATAACATAATAGATCATTTATCATCAAATAGATATTGGATGTGCTCGGTCTTACAATACTAGTTGGCAGTTTGGAACCAAAACCTGATACCTTTACTGATAAAAAGGGAAGACAAAACTGGCTATTGACAGTACACAAATACAGACCTGTGGTTGAGAAAATTTTTTATTTACAATCCGATGAATCTTCCACTCGGAAAAATGAGCTAAAAGAAGCAAGGTATATATTAATTTTACTTTAAAAACAGTTTGAAAAGTTAAGAGATCAAAAAGGTTTTTTGTGTATTTACTATAACTCCATAAACTGGAATAAAAATCAGCACATTAGAAGAAGCAATATCTTTCTATACTGGAAAGAAATATTACACTCTAAAAAGGGCGTCTTTTTAAGAAGTGGGTGTGTGTTGCCCAGTTCAATATGGATGTTAACAGATTTGTGAAATAAATAATTCAAAAAATTAAAAACAAATACAGAAAAAGATGAATTATCGTTATTCATAAGAAAATATTGTACAAAGTTAAGTGAAGGACAGTGATGCAATTAAGGCACACATTTGTGTGAATTATGCTCGCATTTTTAACAAATAAAGTTAAAAAGATAGGTCTCCAAAAATGCCTAGAAAGAACTATATGAGGGATTAGATGTTTGTTTATATGACCCTAAATTTATGAAAAGAGCGTCAGAAATTTTGTTAAAAGATAGGTTATTATACATATCTACGTAGGGTTTATAAATATAAAATGTCGAAAAGTTATTATATAAATATATTATGTTTATCATGAGCTTATTTCACAAAAAGAAGGTATTTTAGCCAAGCTTTCCTGTCAGTTTTTAAAAAAGGAAAACCAACAAATTTATTTTCACCTATTAATTTTATATAAATCGCTGCAAAAAAATCGTGACAGATAAGTTGGTCTCAAAAATCAAAATGGCTACCGTGACGAACTTTTTTTTATTGTTATAGTACTTGGAATAATCTTATTGTAAAAAGAAATATTTCTAACGTCATGTACCTGTGTTTGTTATCGGTATACAAATGTTAACTTTGTTCGGTAATTCAGCAGTTTGAGAGTTTTCGGAGTTTTCATAACCCTTGTATAACAGATACCTTTCGACTAAAGGATTTTCCCTTGGATCACAAAATTAAATAAATATAATGATTTAAATTATCTACCTAAATATATTTGTTTTGATTTTCCCGGTTAGTTGTAGTTTTCAAAATTTTTCCTTTGGGTCTTATTTTACATAAAATACCGTTGTGTTAATTTTCTTCAATTATAAAAAGCAGCCCCGGCCGGGAATTAGTAAAATTTAGACATAGTATCAGGCAAATGCTAAAAGCCGAATTCTAACATACTAGATTGAAACAACTAATTCAAACTCATAATTGTTTTAACATATTTGAGAAAAACGTGGATAATTACAAATTCAAACTTCAAGACCCCGTCTTTCAGTACTCTCAGTCATTTGATTTAATATGATTTGCAAAATAATATTAACAATAATATATGTAAAAATGGTTGTTGAGAAACATTCCGCTCTAGAACATGAAGTTGAACTTTTGAAATGTTCAGGCTTTTGAGAAAATGCGGGAAATGGCCTATTTAAGTGACGTATAGAAGAGAAATGATCGATGTTGTAAAGCTGTTAAATATCTGTAACCAGGATTTTCTTTTTACTGTTTTATCAAAATATCTTTATAATTTGAGGGGAATTTCCTCAAATTTATAAAACATGGGGGCAATTTGAAATTTAAAATCAAAATAAACTTGCAAAGTCAGCGATTTTTATGATGTTTATAAGATGTTCAAACAAATCTTAAACACATTCTAACGAAGATAAAATTAGCAAAATCGCTGATATTCCAATAGTCAAGCAACAAAGAAAACAATACGATGAAACCAAAGTAAAAAAAGTAACTCAGACGGATAGAAACTGACGAGAAAAAATGCTGAACGTTTAAACGGGACGTTTAAGACGTCGCACATTCCGCCTCCTGGCATTATTCATATAAATGGCTGCGTGTAAAACAAACATCTGCCGTCAAATAATAGACATGCTACAAAATTAAAGTTAGAATTAATGTTAAAAATAAACATTTCTTTTTTGTAAAAAAAGATGCATCATTATATAGATGTACTTAATTCGATCAATGACAATTATATAAGTAAACTGAGACAGGATTTCCTTCTTTTAATTAAAAAAACTTAGATGTAATAGACAAAGACAAAGTTAAAATCAAAAAAAAAATTCACTTTCTATTTCTTCTTCTTAATGTTCCTGCCTTATGTCAGTTGTCATGTAATATTTTATTGTTTCTTTTCATCAAAAAACTATTTTTACACAGAGTAAAATGCACAGCTACATTATATTTAAATTTTGAATATCAAACAAATACTTGTAATGAATATGTACGTATCGCATTTTTATAATCTTATTTAATGCAAAAAAATGAAAGCTCGATTTAAAAAAAAAGCTAAAAATTCAAAGCAAAGTAATTGTTTTTAAAAAGTTTCACATACATATCCATAAATTTTACATACGAGAAGAAGTATGGTTGTTTTCTTATAACAACAACACACATTTTGTAGATCTCAGTGGACAAGAATAACGGTGGTAAAGCTCTTTCTGGAAAACGTGTGTTCTGTTCTTGATGGACAAGCAAGACGATGCTTAGTTTTCTGGCAGGTAATGTTTGAAGTTGAAGGGTTAAAATTTCAGTAATCACGACCTGTTAAGGTCTTCCATCTTCGACAGAAGACCTTGTACTGATTCAATTGATCATTCTTTTTTTTCTTCTAGACGTATTTTTTTAACTCGAATATCTTGCTTATTTGTTGTCTTATAAAATTCAAATTTTCAGGGCTTATTGGTAGTTACTATTTCTCAATACCTAGGGAAAATCGTTGATATAAACACTTCCGGTACCGAGTTATTCCCCTTTTTAAAAAAAATATAGGCATTCCTGTGCACGCAAAGGCTCTGAAACCGCCCATAGCATGTGTTACAAAGTCACAAATCTTGAGAATACATACTTTGAACGTTGACCTTTGAGTTTTATTTTTACAATTTTCCCCCTTTAAAGTTTCAAAAAATTTGAATTTTGTGCTTCAGAAATGCTGATTTTTGGTTGTGTTTTTGTCTCGTAGCTCTTAAGTTTAAAATTTTCTCTGGACACATACAGAACAAAATATGTGCAAAATATCGAGGGCTTTCACTTGACACGATTGAAAAAGGGATGGTCCATTTAATTAAGGGTCTAGAGCCCTTAAAAGTATTCGCTTTATGACTCAAAAATGGTTAATATTTTGTTATAGCTATTGATAGAAAAGTTGTTTATTATGGTGTTATCAATGTTGTTACAAAATTATTTTGTACCGGTAATGCATAGTATGGATGTAAAAAGCTTGTCTTGTAAACATGTACCTGTTTTCATTTGGCAAGTAAGTGAATAATCTTCGTATGTATAACGGACATAGATTAACAGCTGAAAGTGTACATGTACCAGCATATACGGTATGCTTTTATTCATTAGAAAAAGTGTCTTAAAAGTATACGTGTACATGTTTTTTTTTACACCTTTTTTTTGAGTCACCTCTGTTTAGGTCTTACAGTGGACAACTGTTAAGAAAAACGAAAACGAGAAAATTTAAACGTTCTTTTTCTTATCTAGTGGGATACATAAACTGGATTTTAAATTTAAAAAATAACTTCCATGAAATAGATTTGGGTCATTTTACTGCAAGCATTTCAAATTGACCTAAATTCTTAGTTGTAAGCGTCATAACGTAACTCATCCTTCGCCCGCGGCCGAGAAAATCGGTCAGCGGTTATCTAATACACAAGGGTTGCGTCTGTCATTTGTGATTTTATTTAGCCGCAAACACAAGAATCGTTTTAATATTGATTACAAATTAAAGTTTACTCTTCTGAAGCAGTATCAGACAGATAGATCAACTATGGGATTTAAGGGAAAAAAATATTAATTGAAGTTTAGTCATCATACTGCAAACATTTTAAACCTTCCACAAGTTCCTGGGTTCTGAACTCTCTATGTGTGTTTTACTTATACGTAAGTTATCCGATCCCTCATCAGCGGCCGAGGAGATCGGTCGCATCTGCACTAACTAGAGCTCAGCGGTTATCTAATAACAAGATAATACTTGTTTGAGTATCCACATCAGTCGTGTATGATTAAGAAACACAGAAACCGATCAGTTACGAAAAACTGGCTATATATTATTTCTTAACTTATTTTAAAATTTATAATCTACTCTTGGTTTAAATGTTTTCCGATTATTAATAATTATTATTAATTACAGGTATTGAAAGGGGAAGCAGATATGAAAAATATATCATGCTTAGAGAAAGTTGAAAAGGTCCTGAAGTCGTGTGCTACAGAATTGAGAAGTCGGGCGTGTCGGTAAACTTTCTTACACATTTTTTTTACAATCAAAGGATTTATGTTATCTAAAGTATTCTTTAGGAAATCAACTTTCGAAAATACATTTCACGCCTTGTTAAAGATTGTATGATAAACATTGGTTTCTATCATTTTACATTTACTAAAGCAAACAACAATGCAAATGTTGTGAGTCTAAAGCAGTAGAACGGCCCGTTCAACTCCCATGTGGTGATGTAATTTGCGCCAACTGTTACAGAGAAACATCAATCACAGGACCTTATAAATGTCCAGCTTGCCACACCTTGTTTAAAGCGGATTTTAAGCCTGGGTTGGCAAAGATTTCCAGGTATAATGACACGCGTGTACAAGATTGTTAATACTGTATTATGCTGATTATTGTTGTTTTTTTTGTTGTTGTTGAGGTTCAAACACAGGTTAAAATACATTTTGTACATTGCAGTTCGGAAATGAAAGATTACGAAACGTTCAAGATATATGGCGACAAGTTCTACAGGGACGTCGTTGTTCAGCTATGTTTTTCTGAGGAAGAGACACCATCCCGTGAAGTCATTGAAAGACTAGTGTCACATATTATAAACGCTCCAAACTCGGGCAATGAAGATAAATTGATGAGTAAAAACATATCAATTCTCGAGGAAGGATTTGATCAAGTTCCAGTAGTCCGCTCATTTTTATTACAACAGATTTTACGAACAAAGTAAGAAAGAAAAATACTTGTAGATAGATGGATAGATATATAGATAGATAAATAGATAGGTGTAGTAGAACCTGTTTATTTTGCTTCAGAATCCAAGGATTTCTCCTCAATGAACTAATAAATATGTGTCTTAAATGGTAATCTAGCGATATTTTTTTTTCAAGTATATTATTAAACATGTAGTCACCAAATCTTTGGCTCTAATTTTTTGCTTTTTCTTAGTAATGAAGAAGTTGAAAATATTTTGGAAACCTACGTTAATAAGGCCAAAGAGACGTTCATAAAGGACCGACAAAAATATCTGCTTGAATTAAATGCTTTGATTATCAACTGCTTAGAGGTAAGTTGTAATGAAGTTGCATGTCTTGGCCATGGCAGAGTCAATTTTTTTACAGTCTAGTGTTTTTTTTAATTGAACAAAAAGTGGTATTGTAAAATCAGTTTTTAGGTTACCCTAGTCAGTACGTCGTCCATTGTGCGATAACATATTTGTAAAATTCAGGGGTTCATGTTATAGGCCCTGGCCTACTACTCCTAAATATGTTTGAGAAAACTGAAGACATGGTTAGGATGAACATGAAGCTTTCTATCAATATTGTGACATTCAGGGCCCTGGGTCAGGGGTTTAGGCCCTGAAGCGGGACCAATATTGGCACAGTGCCAAATGTTTAGGCCCTATTTAAAGCGGGGCAAATATGGCCATAAAAAATGCTTAAATTCTTTGAAAATCTTTATCGCTACTTCCATATGTACTTGAGAAAAATTAAATGCATGCTTATGATGTCCATAAAGCTCTCAACCCATATTGTGAAATTCCTAGTCTGCACGTTGGGCATGGGGTTCAGGCCCTAGGGCAGGTATATATATATATATATATATATATATATATATATATATATATATATATATATATATATATATATATATATATATATATATATATATATATATATATATATATATATACCCAAACTTCCTTATTTATTGGGTCTGCCCTGTATTTATGAATTATTGGGCCAAATGTTGTCTGTAGTTATGCGAAGACGGGATCAGATTGATCATATCCAAATTCACGTCAGGAAGCTATGTATAGCATAAAAACGAGACTAAATTGTTAACCAACTGTATATATGCCTATTGCATTTAAACTGTAGAACTGGGTCTTGGACCATATTGTTGAAAATTGTATATATATTCCAAAATAAGTTGATGGGTCTAATCAATTATGATCGATTTATACTGGTATTTCCGTTAATTTCTGCCATTCTTAAAAGCTATCATTATATTATTTAAAAATAAATTAATTTACAACAGTTACTGTTTATATGGTTTTGCATT
The DNA here is from genome assembly GCF_963853765.1 of Magallana gigas. Taxonomy (NCBI): domain Eukaryota; kingdom Metazoa; phylum Mollusca; class Bivalvia; order Ostreida; family Ostreidae; genus Magallana; species Magallana gigas. The sequence continues at coordinate 23,313,759 of NC_088861.1, forward strand.
GAGATCATAGTTTTGTGTCGTTGACCCAATTATAAAAAATATATTAGCTAAAAAAAGAAACTGTGCATTATTTTAAAAACATATAAGGTGCGCAATTATTACTTTCAATGTCAGCCTTATAAAATAAAGAAGCTGTACGGTTTTTCCGGGGACCACGTTAATATTATGCAGTAAACCAACGAGAATCACATGTCGCTATTAGTCGTAAACACGTAGTAGACCGCCATGCTTTGCGATTCATTCAATTGATTGGAGAATGGGTTCGACGAAAACATTGTCATGTGTTGAAAAATGCTTTCCATAAAAGGTCGTGTACCTGACCTATCACAATTAAGGAATATACATGCGAAATATGAAAACCCTTAAGTACCAACCGTTCTAAAGTTATGGCCAAGGGTAAAATTTTCAAAAGTAGGTCAAACTCGAAGGTCAAATTGTTGGTACCGTAGGGAAGGTCTAATGCAATATCTATATTCTCTTGGCTTGCAAAAACTGTCTAAAATTTGATAATTTCATTGCAACCGAGTAACACGTCGAGGTAAGATTACGTCGATAAGATGAAACCTCCACAACGAAATACTTTGAACTGGGCTGCAACAATATGCTATTGGTGTACATGAGAAATCATCAATTAAAAAATGTTTTACATAGTCAAATGGACACTTTAAATAACACGAACTCTTCAGTTCCATGGCCAGTACTATTAATAGCAAAATATTATTCCAAAAGTGTACAGTCAAACAATTCAGAAATTATTTATTCCTGGTCACTTGTCTCTCATACATGTAGTATTCCCTGTGCACTGCAGGCACATGTGACACAGACATTTTTGTTAAGAAAAAGGCGGGGGGGGGGAGGGTTATCTGGATTATCTGCCTGTCGTCTTAATCGAAAATAACAACATGAAAGATAATTTCATTTATTACTACTTGGTGCATAAAAGGAAAACTTAAACTAATATGTATTAGCAGAAAACTTAATTTAAAAAAATCAATATTTCAATAGTTTATATCACAAAATCCAATATGCATTCATAAAAATGTTACATTGTACAGTAAAGTACATGAAAATCCAGGTCAGCTTCTAAAATTGTAGCAACATGTATGTCATAATGGTTTCCATAGAAAGTCAAAGTGCATAGGGACAAATTTAAAAAAAATCAACAAATCTGATAATTGAAAAAAAAACCTTTTTGTAAAGTTCTGTATGTATACAGTAATTTTTTTTGGATACCTGAAACAAATTTAATATCGTTGACATCATGTATCATGTCTTTGAAAATTGTTTAAGTTTACCTTTCTCTTAATTCTATTTTATTTAAGTTCTATATGCATTCGATTGAATATTTATCAATTTAACCTAGCATTTAAAATATCATGATTATTTCTCATTTGTTGACGAACACATCATTCCTGTGGTCTTTATTGTCAATGTTTTTCTGATAAACTTCTAGTATGTCATGTAAGTGTTACATGTTGCACACCATATTGTAGCATAATAATTAAAGCATAAGCCCAATAAAAAAGATCTTCACTCACTGATGATTGATTTAAAAGTAAAAAAAATCAAGAGACTGTGACAGAAATAGCAGTAAAATTCCAAAACATATTCAGAAAAATAGTTTTATTAATCTAATTAGTTTAATACCTTCATGTTGGGCTAAATTATACAAAATTTACAAACACTGCATTTAAATTTCTTCTTTCAATAAATTCAATGGTCTGCAAAGCTTTCTTCGATGAGAATAAATAAATTCGAAAAACTCCTTCATAATCATCATACACTGACATAGAATCAATCCTTTTTGCATAACAAAAGGCATTAACTTCGTCATATATACAGTATTTTCTTGTTGACACAAAGCCAATAGACCTAGAATGATGAGTTTTCTCAATGAGCGTTTCATTAGTTATCCTAGAGCCATGACTATCTTTCTCTGTGTAGAGCCCAGGCTTTTCTATGCAGGTTGCTGATACATATCTTTGGTTTACCTCACTGATGCTGAAAACTCCTTGGTCACCCTGAGTTTCATCAGTTCTCATTTCTACAATACGTAATCATATCCCAAATACAGATATACTGTCAGAAAGTTTAAACAAAATGAGTCAGGTTTTGCAATAAAAAAGAGTCTAGAACATGTATCTGAACTATTGGGTCACACATGTCAGACCACATTATTGGGCCTATATTTATCAAATACCAATACTATTTTAACCTATCAAGAACATGGACCTTATAATATGAGGTTAAATAAAGACAAAGGCCAATTGCTAAGCATCAATACTGTGGAATCATTAAAATTCGTTGGGGCTCAATTTTTAGTGGAATTCGTGGGTGGCCCTCCCCCACGAATTTAAATCCTCAACACAAACAATTTTAGAACGAGTTATCTTCGTTACTGAAACAGTAACTGACGCATCCACGAAATTACATTCCCGCAAATGAACAAAATAGTCACAGTCCACGAAAATTGGCCCCCCACAAATTTAAATGATTCCACAGTATGTGGATATTTTTGCTATAAAATTATGGCCTTGTAGTTAAACACTATTGTGAATCATATGAATGTATCCAAAAAATTACCATTGACAAGACCCTCAATGAGCGTTTCATTGCTTTTCTGTGCAGGTTGCTGATACATCTCTTTGGTTTTCCTCACTGATGCTGAAAACTCCTTGGCCACCCTGTGTTTCATCAGTTCTCATTTCTGCAATACATAATCATATTCCAAATACAGATATTCTGTCAGAAAGTTAAAACAAAATGAATTAATTTTGCAATAAAAAAGAGTCTAGAACATGTATCTGAACTATTGGGTCACACATTTCAGACCAAACTATTGGGCCTACATTAACATGTATCAATAACCAATACAATTCTAACCTGTTAAGATCATGGACCCTGTAATATGGGGTAACATTTAAGACAAAACCAATTGCTAAGCATCAACATGTGGACAATTTTGCTGAAAATTATGGCCTATTAGTTAGACAATATTGTTAATAATATGAATGTATCAAATACATTACCATTGCCAAGATCCTCAATGAGCATTTTATTGGTTGTCTTAGAATTTAGACTATCTTTCTCTGTGTAGAGCCCAGGCTCTCTGGTGCAGGTTGCTGACACATATCTTTGATTTTCCTCTCTGATGCTGAAAACTCCTTGGTCACCCTGTGTTTCATCAGTTCTCATTTCTACAATACACAATCATGTCCCAAATACAAATAACTGTCAGAAAGTTTAAACAAAATGAGTCAGGTTTTGCAATAAAAGAGTCTAGAACATGTATCTGAACTATTGGGTCACACATGTCAGACCACATTATTGGGCCTATATTCATCAAATACCAATTCTGTTCTAACCTGTCAAGAACATAGACCCTATAATATGGGGTTACATTTAAGACAAACCAATTGCTAAGCATCAACATGTAGACATTTTTGCTGAAAATAATGGCTTATAGTTAAACAATATTGTGAATCTTATGAATGTATCAAATATATTACCAATACATTTAAGACAAAACCAATTTCTAAGCATCCAGATGTGGAAATTTTCGCTGAAAATAGTGTCCTATTAGTTAGACAATATTGTGAATCATATGAATGTATCAAATACATTACCATTGCCAAGATCCTCAATGAGCATTTCATTGGTTGTCCTAGAGCCATGACTATCTCTCTCTGTGTAGAGCCCAGGCTTTTCTATGCAGGTTGCTATTACATCTCATTGGTTTTCCTCACTGATGCTGAAAACTCCTTGGCCACCCCCTGTGTTTCATCAGTTCTCATTTCTGCAATACATAATCATATTCCAAATACAGATATTCTGTCAGAAAGTTAAAACAAAATGAATTAATTTTGCAATAAAAAAGAGTCTAGAACATGTATCTGAACTATTGGGTCACACATGTCAGACCACACTATTGGGCCTACATTAACATGTATCAATTACCAATACTATTCTAACCTGTTAAGAACATGGACCCTATAATATGGGGTAACATTTAATACAACACCAACTGCTAAGCAACAACATGTGGACATTTTTGCTGAGAAACATGGGCCTAATAGTTGAACAATATTGTGAATCATATGAATGTATCAAATACATTACCATTGCCAAAATCCTCAATGAGCATTTCATTGGTTGTCCTAGAATCATGACTATCTTTCTCTGTGTAGAGCTCCGACATTCCTATGCAGGTTGCTGAAACAATTCTTTGGTTATCCTCACTCATGCTGAAAACTCCTTGGTCACCCTCTGTTTCATCAGTTCTTATTTCTACAATACATAATCATATTCCAAATAGAGATTTTCTGTAAGAAAGTAAAATCAAAATGAGTTATGTTTTGCGATGAAAAATAGTCTTGAACATGTATCTCAACTATTTGGTCACACATGTCAGACCACACTTAAGGGCCTACGTTTACATGTATCTATTACCAATACTATTCTAACGCTAAAAACATGGACCCTGTAATATGGGGTTACATTTAAGACAAACCAAATGCTAATCATCAACATGTAGACATTTTTGCTGAATACATGGGCCTGATAGTTTGACAATATTGTGAATCATACAAATGTATCAAATACATTACCATTGCCAAGATCCTCAATGAGTGTTTCATTGGTTGTACTAGAGCCATGACTATCTTTCTCTGTGTAGAGCCCAGGCTTTCCTATGCAGGTTGCTGACACATATCCTTGGTTTTCCTCCGTGAAGCTGAAAACTCCTTGGTTACCCTGTGTTTCATCAGTTCTTTCTACAATACACAATCATGTCCCAAATACAAATAACTGGCAAAGTTTAAACAAAATAAGTCAGGTTTTGCAATAAAAAAAGAGTCTAGAACATGTATCTGAACTATTGGGTCACACATGTCAGACCAAACTATTGGGCCTACATTTACGTGCATCAACTACCAATACTTTTCAAACCTGCCAAGAACATGGACCCTATAAAATGGGGTGACATTTAATACAACACCAACTGCTAAGCAACAACATGTGGACATTTTGCTGAGAAACATGGGCCTAATAGTTAAACAATATTGTGAATCATATACAAAAAAAAAAACAAAAAAAAAGTCAAAACAGTTTAGAAGCTATAATATAACTATGAACATAAGAAACAATTTTACATTTTAAGTTGTATGAAAAATCAGAAAGAATATAGTTAATATGAAAAGGTACACTAATGTCATTAAATTGATTAAACAGTTTAACTCTTTGTTGAGTGTATCTTGGACACTCAAGAAAAAGATGTATATTACCTTCAGATTCAGACCCACAGTTTGTACATCGACTATCAGCAATTAAAAAATCCTTAAATAAATGAGCATTTAAATTGCTAGCTTTATTCCGTAATTGACATAAAAAAATATTTTCTTTCCTATTGCCAAAGCTGTAGTGTTTGCAAGTTTTGGGTATATTTTGGTTTTTGACTTTTGACTTAAAAATAGACAAAGACGATGAATGTTTTATTTCTGCATCACGATTATTCCATAATTTAATTGTAGACGGAATAAAGCTGTTGTAATAAGAAGTAGTCCGACACAGTGGCAGAGAGTAAAAATTGCCATTAGACCTAAGATTATATGCATGTTTAGTTGGAAAGTATGGTTGAATTAAGTCCAACAAGTACTGCGGTGCTTCACCATGAATTATTTTCTAGAAAAGAATAAGCTTATGTTTATCCCTTCGAGATTGAAGGGTTTCCCAGCCAAGTTCGCTATATAAGATACTTCTAGATGAGTTAACTCTCAACCCTGATATTATTCTGGATGCTTCAATTTGTACTTTTTCAAGCAATTCAGAGTTTTCTTTGGTACAGTTGCCCCACACAACATCACCATATTCCAGTATAGGTCTGATAAAAGCCATATATATTATATCCAGTGTTTCTCTATCAATTGTATGCTTTAGCAATCTTAATATATTCAACCTTTTGCATGCTTTTTCATCAATACCATTAACATGATTGGACCAACCACCATCAGACTGTAGATGCAAGCCTAAATGTACATGACTTTTTTTATTGTTTATGATTTCACCATTATATCCAAACAGAATTGCAAGATAGTTTATATTTTTTCTCGTAAAGTCAACATTTACAGTTTTATTTGCATTAAAATCTACAGCCCATGTGTTGGACCAATTTTTTATTATGTCAAGGTCATAAGTAAATGATAAAGTTTGTTGTATGCCAACATCATCAATAATAGCAAATAGAGAAGTATCATCTGCAAATAATCTAATATTGTTTGAAATGCCAATAGTAATGTCATTAATGTAAAGCAGGAATAGGAAAGGACCAAGTACTGAACCCTGAGGAACCCCAGCATCTATGAGTAATGTTTTGCGATGAAAAAAGGTCTTGAACATGTATCTGAACTATTGGGTTACACAGAGTAATTGATAAAGTTTGTTGTATGACATCATCATCAATAATAGCAAATAGAGAAGTATCATCTGCAAATAATCTAATATTGTTTGAAATGCCATTAGTAATGTCATTAATGTAAAGCAGGAATAGGAAAGGACCAAGTACTGAACCCTGAGGAACCCCAGCATCTATGAGTAATGTTTTGCGATGATAAAAGGTCTTGAACATGTATCTGAACTATTGGGTTACACAGAGTAATTGATAAAGTTTGTTGTATGATATCATCATCAATAATAGCAAATAGAGAAGTATCATCTGCAAATAATCTAATATTGTTTGAAATGCCATTAGTAATGTCATTAATGTAAAGCAGGAATAGGAAAGGACCAAGTACTGAACCCTGAGGAACCCCAGCATCAATGAGTAATGTTTAGCGATGAAAAAAGGTCTAGAACATGTATCTGAATTATTGGGTCACACATGTTAGACCACACTAAAGGGCCTACATTTACATGTATCAATTACCAATACTATTCTAACCTGCTAAAAACATGGATCCTATACTATGGGGTTACATTTAAAACAAACCAAATGCTAATCATCAACATGTAGACATTTTTGCTGAATACATGGGCCTTATAGTTTGACAATATTGTGAATCATACAAATGTATCAAATACATTACCATTGCCAAGATCCTCAATGAGTGTTCCATTGGTTGTACTAGAGCCATGACTATTCCTCTCTGTGTAGATCCCAGGCTTTTCTATGCAGGTTGCTGACACATATCTTTGGTTTTCCTCACTGATGCTGAAAACTCCTTGGTCACCCTGTGTTACATCAGTTCTCATTTCTACAATACACAAGCATGTCCCAAATACAAATAACTGTCAGAAAGTTTAAACAAAATAAGTCAAGTGTTGCAATAAAAGAGTCTAGAACATGTATCTGAACTATTGGGTCACACATGTCAGACCACACTATTGGGCCTATATTTATCAAATACCAATTCTATTCTAATCTGTCAAGAACATGGACCCTATAATATGGGGTTACATTTAAGAAAAACCAATATTGCTAAGCATCAACATGTGGACATTTTTGCTGGTAATAATGGCCTAATAGTTAAACAATATTGTGAATCTTATGAAAGTATCAAATATATTACCAATAAATTTAAGACAAAACCAATTTCTAAGCATCCAGATGTGGAAATTTTCATTGAAAATAATGTCCTATTAGTTAGACAATATTGTGAATCATATGAATGTATCAAATACATTACCATTGCCAAGATCCTCAATGAGCATTTCATTGGTTGTCCTAGAGCCATGACTATCTTTCTCTGTGTAGAGCCCAGGCTTTTCTATGCAGGTTGCTAATACATATCTTTGGTTTTTCTCACTGATGCTGAAAACTCCTTGGTCATCCTGAATTTCATCAGTTCTCATTTCTACAATAGTATTCATATTCAAAATACATATACACTGTCAGAAAGTTAAAACAAAATGAGTCAAGTTTTGTGATAAAATAGAGGCAAGAACATGTATCTGAACTATTGGGTCACACATGTCAGACCACACTATAGGGCCTACATTATTAATTACCAATAATATTCTAACCTGTTAAGAACTTGGACCCTATAATATGGGGTAACATTTAAGACAAAACCAATTGCCAAGCACCAACATGTGGACAATTTTGCTGAGAAACATGGGCCCAATAGTTAATCAATATTGTGAATCATATGAATGTATCGAATATATTACCATTGCCAAAATCCTCAAGGAGCATTTCATTGGTTATCCTATAATCATGACTATCTTTATCTGTGTAGAGCTCAGACAAGATCCTCAATGAGCATTTCATTGGTTGTCCTAGAGCCATGACTATCTTTCTCTGTGTAGAGCCCAGGCTTTTCTATGCAGGTTGCTAATACATATCTTTGGTTTTTCTCACTGATGCTGAAAACTCCTTGGTCATCCTGAATTTCATCAATTCTCATTTCTACAATAGTATTCATATTCAAAATACATATACACTGTCAGAAAGTTAAAACAAAATGAGTCAAGTTTTGTGATAAAATAGAGTCAAGAACATGTATCTGAACTATTGGGTCACACATGTCAGACCACACTATAGGGCCTACATTATCAATTACCAATAATATTCTAACCTGTTAAGAACTTGGACCCTATAATATGGGGTAACATTTAAGACAAAACCAATTGCCAATCACCAACATGTGGACAATTTTGCTGAGAAACATGGGCCCAATAGTTAATCAATATTGTGAATCATATGAATGTATCGAATATATTTACATTGCCAAAATCCTCAAGGAGCATTTCATTGGTTATCCTATAATCATGACTATCTTTATCTGTGTAGAGCTCAGACATTCCTATGCAGGTTGCTGATACATCTCTTTGGTTATCCTCACTGATGCTGAAAACTCCTTGGTCACCCTCTGTTTCATCAGTTCTTATTTCTACAATATATAATCATATTCCAAATAGAGATTTTCTGTCAGAAAGTTAAACAAAATGAGTAATGCTTTGCAATGAAAAAATAGAGGCAAGAACATGTATCTGAACTATTGGGTCACACATGTCAGACCACACTATGGGGCCTACATTTACATGTATCTATTACCAATACTAATCTAACCTGTTAAGAACATTGACCCTATAATATGGGTTAACATTTAAGACAAACCCATTGCTAAGCATCAACATGTGGACAATTTTGTTGAGAAACATGGGCCTTATAGTTAATCAATATTGTGAATCATTTGAATATATCAAATACATTACCATTGCCAAGATCCTCAATGAGTGTTTCATTGGTTATCCTAGAGCCATGATTATCCCTCTCTGTGTAGAGCCCAGACATTCCTATGCAGGTTGCTGATACATATCTTTGGTTTTTCTCTCTGATGCTGAAAACTCCTTGGTTACCCTGTGTTTCATCAGTTCTCATTTCTACAATACGTAATCATATCCTAAATACAGATATACTGTCAGAAAGTTAAAACAAAATGAGTAATGCTTTGCAATGAAAAAAGGTCTAGAACATGTATCTGAACTATTGGGTCACACATGTCAAACCACACTAAAGGTTTTGGGTTAAAGAATGAGCAAGTATGTGGTCAGTACATCATTAAATTTTTCGTGTTCAAAATGTATTATTACATACAAATGTATTAAATATATCACCTTTGTTGGAATCCTCTGCAAGTGTTTCACTGGGTGTCCTAGGGCCATGACTATCTTTCTCTGTGTAGAGCCCAGTCTCTCCCGTGCAGGTTGCCAATATATACCTTTGGTTTTCCTCACTGATGCTGAAAACCCCTCGGTCACCCTGTGTTTCATCAGATCTCATTTCTACAATATGGATTGAATCATTGTTAGTCACCAAAAGTAAAAAAAATAAATTTCTTAGCAAGCTTTTAAACGTCAAAGTTCTAAAATCTTAAGAAACCTTCACCACACATAAACAAATAAATTTCAAATTTAAACAGAACAACCCTTTGTAAATTATTTCATTTGCCATAAAAATGCAAATGTATTGAAAGCCTTCTTATTGTCGAGATAATAGATCATTGACTAACTTTTTGAAAATAAATACTATGCATTGTTATATCACGAGAATCTCTACTCCTTTAATTAAATTACTTGCTTTTAATTTAATGGCCCTGAAATCCACGTAAAAGCATTACATAAACCATCTACTCACAAATTATCGTTTTGGTGGCTAGGCGTCTAGGGGCCATTTCACGATATTAAGTACTCAAGTATAAATAAAAAATCTACAATAATAATTGATAAATTTTTCATATATAATGCTATAAATGATAACAAGTAATCATAAAAGATAAATAGCTAGTAAATTTCATTTGGCAACTGTGTTGGTCACTGCTTTTTGAATTTCAAAACAATTACATGTATTTCTAAAAATTGTTTCTTCTTTGTCTAAGGAGGCTGCCTTAACTATAAAATATAAAGGATTTCTTTATTACTTAATGCTATTTTTAGTGATAACTGTATCTGCAATGGAACTGGACAAGGAAAGAGTATATCTAACAAGATGCAAAACTACATGTTTAAAAAATGTCTCAATATTTTGTTTAAAACATCCTGGTTTGAGAAATTTATGATTATGCTAAATGTTTCCTTTTACATTCATGAAGCTAAAATGAGAAATCTAAATAAATGAGCATACTTAAAAATGTGTTTGACTTCATTTAAATATATGTGACTTTTTGGAGCCTAATTTGGTTATGAAGAATAAATTTTAACTACCTTTTTTCGCCAAGAAAAGTCAACGTTCTTTCCATAGTTGTATCTGATTTCTTCACCAGCTTTTACGTCATTAACAGCAAAAATGCAAAGATGGGGCTCTGCAAACCCCTCATGAAGCACCTTTATATTAGCATTTGGACTTATATGTTCATCATTTATAAGTCTTGCCATGGAGCCGTCATCTTCCGAGGCATCAATCCTGAGAAAGAAAACTTGCATATACACACTAAGTAACATTGAGATAAATGCTGATATTAAAATTGATCCTACTGGAAAATGTGTATGTCGTAAGAAATTAAGTCCTTTGTCCCCCAATAAAAGTTTGGATTATGGTCTGTCTGTATGTCCATCCATCTGTCCATATTTCTGTCTGTCTGTGACACTTCCTGTTTTCACTTGACATCTTGAGAAGCCTTTCAGTTTTTGCAATGAAATTTTCTTTGTTCTCTTAATTTTATATATTCTTCTTCTTTGTGTATAATAGATTTTAACTTTTTATGTGATGTTATTTTTTTAGGTGTGATTAATATATTCATATTATTATTTTGAATAGAAGTGTTATTTCTATGCTTGAAGAAGGCACGCATTGCGTGTTCGAACAATAAGTATGTTGCATGGATTATCCTTCCTTGTTGAGTGATTTATGCATCGAAGTAGAACGACAAGAGTCTGTATAGGATGGAATTGTAATAAATTTTTCCTAAGGTAAAATTGACATGGATTTGTCCAATGAATAGTTAAATAACACATGAGGACCAGGATGTAAACTAGTACATGTTTACTATTTGTGTTATTTTGTCTAATAAAAGACTTAATTATTATAGGACATTATGACAACTTGGTGGAAATATTTGGTATGTTGAGTGCATATCTGGGATCATGCAACAAACTTTATTAAATGGATAATGGTTGGCATAGTATCCATACTTGATTTTATGTATTCTTATGTATATGACATATATTTTTGTTTATATAACAGCTTGGTTATTTATTTATTTAAGGTTTCTATTTTTCGAACTTTTTTTGCCTTAGAAATGATTGTATGTACTTCATATGTTTGTTTGCACTATAATTAACATTGTTAGTCACCAAAAGTAAAAAAAATAAATTTCTTAGCAAGCTTTTAAACGTCAAAGTTCTAAAATCTTAAGAAACCTTCACCACACATAAACAAATAAATTTCAAATTTAAACAGAACAACCCTTTGTAAATTATTTCATTTGCCATAAAAATGCAAATGTATTGAAAGCCTTCTTATTGTCGAGATAAAAGATCATTGACTAACTTTTTGAAAATAAATACTATGCATTGTTATATCACGAGAATCTCTACTCCTTTAATTAAATTACTTGCTTTTAATTTAATGGCCCTGAAATCCACGTAAAAGCATTACATAAACCATCTACTCACAAATTATCGTTTTGGTGGCTAGGCGTCTAGGGGCCATTTCACGATATTAAGTACTCAAGTATAAATAAAAAATCTACAATAATAATTGATAAATTTTTCATATATAATGCTATAAATGATAACAAGTAATCATAAAAGATAAATAGCTAGTAAATTTCATTTGGCAACTGTGTTGGTCACTGCTTTTTGAATTTCAAAACAATTACATGTATTTCTAAAAATTGTTTCTTCTTTGTCTAAGGAGGCTGCCTTAACTATAAAATATAAAGGATTTCTTTATTACTTAATGCTATTTTTAGTGATAACTGTATCTGCAATGGAACTGGACAAGGAAAGAGTATATCTAACAAGATGCAAAACTACATGTTTAAAAAATGTCTCAATATTCTGTTTAAAACATCCTGGTTTGAGAAATTTATGATTATGCTAAATGTTTCCTTTTACATTCATGAAGCTAAAATGAGAAATCTAAATAAATGAGCATACTTAAAAATGTGTTTGACTTCATTTAAATATATGTGACTTTTTGGAGCCTAATTTGGTTATGAAGAATAAATTTTAACTACCTTTTTTCGCCAAGAAAAGTCAACGTTCTTTCCATAGTTGTATCTGATTTCTTCACCAGCTTTTACGTCATTAACAGCAAAAATGCAAAGATGGGGCTCTGCAAACCCCTCATGAAGCACCTTTATATTAGCATTTGGACTTATATGTTCATCATTTATAAGTCTTGCCATGGAGCCGTCATCTTCCGAGGCATCAATCCTGAGAAAGAAAACTTGCATATACACACTAAGTAACATTGAGATAAATGCTGATATTAAAATTGATCCTACTGGAAAATGTGTATGTCGTAAGAAATTAAGTCCTTTGTCCCCCAATAAAAGTTTGGATTATGGTCTGTCTGTATGTCCATCCATCTGTCCATATTTCTGTCTGTCTGTGACACTTCCTGTTTTCACTTGACATCTTGAGAAGCCTTTCAGTTTTTGCAATGAAATTTTACACAACAACTCCCTATGGCCTACGGAAGACCCCTATCAAATTCATACTGTCTTTATGCGTAACTTTCATTTCCAGCAATTTCTCAAAAAGCTTTGGAGTTTTTGCAATCAAATTTTATACCATAACTCCCTATGGCCCTGCCCACCCTTCTTAAAGCCCCCCCCCCCCAAACACCCGATGATCTGTACATGCTCTTCTTTTTCCATAAGCAGGGGACACAGATTCTTTGAATTAGCTTGTTTTTTGTTTTTATTTCAATGAGTTTCAAGGACAGGAATTTTTAAAATCAATAAACAGGATAATTCCAAATGTGATATCATCAGCCAAATGAAGGTGAAAGATGGTGTGCTTAATACAGGTATTTTCAGATAAGGAAAAATCACAAGCCTGAAAGTCTTCAATGGCATTGAACATGAAAAAACAATTTCAAAATATCTTTTTGAGTTTGAATTTTGAAGATAGCAACTGAGTGTCTCAGGTGACCTAATAATTTTTTTTAGTTTTAAACAAAATGTCAAAATTACATTGAACACTGTTGAAGGGCCTTATGCTATGGTCTAAATGGAGCAGGGTTCAAATTGACTAGACACCATCGAACATGTTCATGTTGAATTAGAATATCAAACTCAACATCTTGTTTTCAGGCAATGTGAAGAACTATCAGGTTTATTGAATTATTTAATATTATAGACATTGTTTTAGTGATTATAATTATACAACAACCATGTCTCTGCTCTGTTATGACTACATGTTAAAGTTATGATAAGGCATGGTATTCAGTGAGTATACTGCTAAATGAAGAAATACAGTAATAACTTCCTTCACTTTTGTTTTAAGACAAAATTAGTTATTAGATTGTGAAAAGTAAGGTTGAAATTCTGACATTCAATCTTTTCAGTCTTCTAGGATTCATGTTAATGGAATTTCATGATAATTTTCTGCCTGTTGAGTTGTTTGTGTTAATGTTATACCCTTCCGAAATGTTATTCATGTCATTTAATGCACCCGTCTTTTAAAATTTCATCCGCAACAACTATTATATTTTTCTTATGGTAATTTTTAACAATCAACAAGTTAACAACCATTCAATAAAACATTTCAAGGAAAAGGCAAACAAATTTGGCATGAAATGATTGTGTCACACCTTTTGTTGGAGACAGACTGATCCAATAGTGTAAAAAAAATAGGAAAACAGGTAACACGGATATGTCAGTAAAATTGTTTCTGCTAACTGTTGTTAAAATGCAGATAATAATCTGCACACACTAAATTTAGTTGTCTAGCTTTCAATCTTTAGTTTCACACTATAGAAAAAGTTATCCTTAACTTGCCTGATGCTCTAGGCAATTATGTGAAAAATTTACATACATCAGATGAACATTAGGGCATGGAAAAGCATTCAAATGCATAGATAGAATACTAAGACATTTAATAGTGATACATATACCTTTCTTTACTGCATGTCTGTATTTCATGAAAGGAATAACCTTGTCCACCTCACACTAACATAGAAGATAACTACACAAATGAAAAGCAAGAAAATGGATGATATTATTTCCGTTATAAGGAGAGTTACAAGGAGATTTTCTTCTTGCATTTTCTTTTCCATGCCACTTCCTGTTACATGTTTATGACCCAATAATACTGTGCTGCATACACAGATATCCAAGAGTCTTAGACCCAACAGCAATATATTCAAGACCCAACATTTTCATTATCTACTTTTGAGAAGAAAAAATTTCATCAGTCCTCAATATTACCAGGAACTGATCATGAAATATATCCACTTGTCCATCCATCTAGTTTCCAACCCCATTAATGTTATTTGTCAGAATTCCTAATTAACTTGCCCAAATCTGAAGAAATATAAAGAATTTTGAAGAGCTGAAAGATATATCGATAATATTATTTAACATTAATTTGTAACTCAAAGCAATTAGGGAATAAAGTCTTCTCATTTACTATTTTCAACCATTAATGTTGATTTAACAGTCGCAAACCGAGTTTTATCGGCAAGTGGAGCCGATAAAACAGATATTTTAGATTCTAACTTTAGTGCAAATGATGCATATTGTTTGATGTTAACACCTTCTTTTGTTAAGTTTCTTTTATAAGAAATATATGTCAATAAAGTTTGTGTTTTAGGGTCATTATTTTTTTATGACACGTACAATCAAAAGCTTTCACTCTTGTTAATGCTTGTTTAACTCCTTAAAAACATTAGTGCATTAGCTACCGTAATCAAAATGCTTTTACTAAACAATTGGCAAACGCAGTATTACTGTCTGCAACTTACTCTTGATCACCATTGTCAATTAACAATATCTATAGTGAAAAGATACTGAACCCTTTTGAACCCTGATGGCATCATTTCAAAACTAGACGTTTTGGGCGGGAGCGAGAACCAGACTATCAGGTAACTTTACATTAAAACAAAAGTAAAAGTAGACACAAACTGCTTACGAAAAATCGAAATTTCAAGCGGTTTTGTCAGATACTCATATGTAAATAGTAAGTTGAGTGATAATTGAATTTAGGAAAAAAAAAGAATATTACATTACCCAAAAAACCCCCCAAAAAAGTTTGTTCACGAAAAAAAAAACGGAGTGGGGGAGGGGGTGTCAAAATGTACTTGTCAACAGAATTTTGCAATTGCTTACGTGAGGAAATAGGACGTAATTGTTTTTTTCATTTTGATTTAACTTTGATACTGCATATACTGAATAAGTCAGTTTCCTAACCTCTTGCTCATGTGAGAAAGTTGAACTTAGAAAAAAAAATTACTGTCAATGTATCTGTATAGCCGGTTGCTTACTCGAGCAATTCGAATAGAATTTTGCTCATGAGCATTCACGAGAGCAAATTTTTGTACATGTGCATTTACCTTAGTATTTTCCTCCCTAACAGAGACTAACAATCTGCACATAAGCAAAATGAATTCCTACCTAATTTGCATACATTTCTTACTAGATTCTAATGTGCTGTTCATGAGCTGTTCATGAGCTGTTCATGAGCATTTGTTAGAATGTTTGGTACGGGCATGACAGCTAGTGGCTAAAAATTCTGTGGAATATTAATTTTTAAAAAATTATATTCACAATATTCTTCGAAGGTAAAAAGATTCTCTTGCTAATCAGACAAGTCTGTCTGGAAATCGACCTGCCTGATCACAAAATGAACTGGACACAGACAATCATGAGACACATGCCCTAGACAGGGCTAGTGGATTTGTGCATCATATCTCCCTGATCTTCAAAACTTCTTTTTAATTTGCTTTGAAAGAAAAGTGAAGTGTCACTACATTTTGGGTCTAGGTTAGTCTCTTGTGCCGATAGAAAACATTAGCTATTATATGCTTGTGCCCCCTCAATAATAACATCTGACGACCTTCTTTTTGGGGGGTTTATTTTTTTTTGTCAGTCAAGGAATTTTGTGCCCCCACCCCCCTCCCCCTTCCAAAGTGAAATTCTTTCCTACGGACCTGGTTCGGTTCATACAGGCACTACACTCAAATGTTATAAAGAATAGAGAATATAACCTTAACACTTTTAAAATCCTTAATTGTTTCTGTACTTTTTAGGTATAGTCAAAACAATTCAGTTTGGCAGAGGAATTTCGAACTCCAATAAAAAACGAAAGTTTCTTAAGCATTAACATAAAACCTTTCAAATATATATTAATCTTTGATAGTGCTCATATTTATATTACAAAATTAATTCATTGGACCCTATAAAAGCAGTGTAAATGTAAAAATGTATATATACCTCTGCATAATAGTTGCAACCACTTCGTGGGTCTTCGGTGAATTTCGGTTCATTCCGCATCTAATTTCGCGCCATTTTCACGCGACTTCTGATTAGACAATGACAATATGTGACCCTCACGGGAAATTAAGGCCCAACAGTTCAGGTTACAGACAAACAGTTCATTTTACAAATGTTTCCGACTGTAAGGAAATAAAGCTACGATTAATTGTTGGGTCTATAATTGTTGGGTCGATGACCCAACAGCTCAAAAAAGACCCGACAATTAAACAAAGATATATATATATACTCAAGAAAAACTAAATGCATGGTTATGGTATTCCTGAAGTCTTCTAACAAAACTTAAAAAAAAAATTGACCCTGTATCGGGGGGTTCAGAAGCTCGGGCATGTCAATATGACCATATAGTGAAAATGTATTTTATCTTGTCTGTATCCCCAGCAATAGGTATGAATTGAATGCGTAGTTATGCTACATGTACTTAAGAAGCTCTCTGAGTAAATTGTGAAATTTATTATTCCTGTCTCAGGAGTTCAGGATCATTGGTTAGAACCAATTTAGTCACAAAGTGAAAATGTATTAAATTTTATGACGTTTTCTTCTCTACTTTTAGTCGTAAGTAGGAGGTTTTTTAAATGCATTGTTATTATGTACATAATGTTTTGGTATACTGTTCTTTAATTGTGAAATCAGAAAAGCGTTGAGAATTTTTTTTAATTATGTTGGTGACAAATATTACCGTATAATAGACAAAATATTTTTTTAGGTCACTTGAGTCACTCAGATAGCCTAGTAGCTTACTGCTGCCTTATTTTAAGAAGGTTCCATCCGACTTTTTTTCCTCCCTCTTTAGGGGGGTCACGTGACCCTGTCTATTGGTTTACTGTCAAGTCTCAAACCGGAAGGTACGCGTAGAACACATAAATTGAGTCTACGCGTAAGAAAATAGTGTAGAAAGTTTTCATGCATTTCAGTATATATATATATATTATGAAAACACGCATTTAATCTGTTTAAGTCCTCTGTGTATAAAAAAAATTCTATTTAGAAATTAAACAAATAGTTTCATAGATCAAAATATTCTTGCTCTGGTTAAAATGTGGAATGAGTTACGTAACTGAATGCACAGCGCCATTGACAATTAAGTTTGTGTACGAGCTCATTAATCAATAGAAAAGGTTGATGGTGGAATCGAAATTAAAGTTCCCAAACGCAATGTTATATTTTTGAAAAATTGTGAATTTCATTTTGACAATCTTTCACCTTGATACTTCCAAACTTCATGCGCAAGACGAGTTTAAAATCTGGACGGGTTATACACAGATGTTTTACAAATTAAATAAGGGTTTCATTGGCTTCCAGTCTACTTGCGGTACATGTATGACTGTTGTTCGTCTCTAAAGGGATTTTGCACAAAGAAAATAAAAACAAGTCTGAATTTGCCTTCTCGTTCGTTGGCTTTTTAGTTGATTAAACTGAATTTAAATTTTAAACAATGCATTATAAGCAAAATCTATAATAGATTATACATTTTGGAAGACTTATACGTCATATAATATGTACAATCTTATCGATTGAAGATCCAAGTTAAATATTAATGTTCATGTTTTAAGGCTTATTTGGAATCAGGCTTGGGGTTAATTACATTGTAAAATAATGCATTACATTACCATTACTTTATGAATTAGGGCATTAAACTAGAGCAGAGCTCGTGGCAAAGCCACGAGTAGGTCTTCCGTTGTTGCTGCGGGTTGAAAATATATGTGATATGGTGTCAAAATATTATAATGACTAAACTTTCAGTTCTGCTTTTGTTATAAAAACGTGTTGTGATTGAAAGCCTGTATATAAAACGTGTTTTGAAAAAGAAAGGAAGAACATGTTTTAGGAAAACTATTTGTCGAACACAGTTTGTGTTATCGTTTCAAAAATTCTTTAAAAAATGAGATGCTTAATGGCGAGTTAAATTTTCAAAGGGTAGCAAGCATTGTTATAAACAGTATGTACTCATGATTCATATCATGAATTGTATTTTTTTTTTAAACCGAACCCTCCTACAAAACACGTAACCTTTTCAATGGGATAACTTCTTTATTTAAATCTTTCTAAATTTTTGAAGACAATGTGCAAGTTTAGAATTATTACGTGCTGATAAAATTAGTAATTAGTCAAAATTGATGGCTTCTCTGAACTTTTCTACAGGGAAATGTGTGTCGTCTGATATTATTTAATCATACGAGTAGACTTAGACATTCAAAATAATATATAATCAGCTAAAAAAAAGAAGATCAGCGGGAGAATTTATGCAAAAGCGAGCATCTAAATTTTACACCAGATGGTGCTGTTTCATAGAGACACCGCTATGTAACGTGAATTAAATAACCTTATTTACAGAAATGAATATTACTTCTCTCGACAATGTAATAATATTCAAAATCCTTCTTTTATGTCAGTGGGTTGACTAATTAAATTGAAAAAAAAAAATCAATTGCGCTTGCGTAAATTGGAATTCTGGAAAGGAATTAGACAGTCCGTGTTAGAGAAATTCGAAAAAGTTATGAAACTGGTCAGTTTCTAGGTCAAACTGCGCATTGATGTATTAAAGGACTATAATGGGTATCGTCTGTACCCACGGTCCGGAATCCGTATGTGCAGTCATACATTGTATGTACATCGATACACCTCTACCTCCCCACCTACAGCCATACTACAAATCAGGGTGCAACCTTCATATACACATGCATAGTGTTATAGTTCTGGAAATTATTTATCTTGTATTTTAATATATTGGGTATTCATTGTTCAGCTAAAATTAGTATTCCACTGGCTGTAGCTAACCTTGTAAGTAAATTAAGTTGCATTACAACCTCATAATACACAACTTCAATTAAAAGTTGTTTTTTTTTATCAATTTTCAATCAATAAGCAATAAATAAAATCCCCAATAACGCACATCTATCTCACTTAAGTGTAACTTTGAGAAGCGCATATATTTTTGGGAGGCAGATATGTCGCTATAGTCTGCAAGTCAAGTGAATTATCATGGTCTTTCAAATCTGTCAACACTTGCAGTACTTTGATGATTTATATGGCAATCGACTGCATTGCATAATGTAGTCGTATTTCCCAAGAACAATATTCCCTTTGACTTCAAACTTTTAATTATAATACATTATGAATTATTCTGTTCATAACTATAGAAGTTAAGCGTGTTTAACAGGTTTATTTATTAGCCACATTCTCAGGTTACGATTTCACATCTTCAATGTGAAGATGATTGACTTCGAATAATAGTCTTATTGTTTATAAAAGCACCTTTTCAACTGTTACTCAATTACATATGTTCTGAGAAGCGACACAAGATTTTCGGTCGCACGTGGCGATTGAATTAACACAGACTGACCGAATAAACAAACGGGTGGGAAAATGAAACACGTTGAGAAGAAAATGTTACACATAAGAAGAAGTCACCAAAAATGATTTTCGACAGATCTGAATATTTTTTCCCCAATTTAAAAAAAATCCAGCGCAAGGATTTGTCAGCGGGGCGGGAGGAGGGAGGGGGGGGGGGCGCAGCAATGAGTTCGCTTCCATGCTGAAACGAACAACCATGTAGAAAAAAACTACCGAGTGATTAATATGTGAACGATATAACCTAATCTCAAGTTGTTTAAAACTCATGTGAATATTCTTTAAAATAATCATCAAATGCCTCAATTCAGGACAATTCAGGACATTCTTTTATCGTGCTAGCAGCTACCGCAAACATGTAACATGGAACTTTGATTATAATTTGATTTGATTTTTAAACTACCTTGTACGCTATCGTATAATCAAATCAATGCTTAATCAACTGTACAATTAAAATAAATTCATCTTTTCATCTTAAACCTAAATAATAGTTGAAGACATAATAAAATATAGTTCTGTCCATGCAAAATATGAAACATGAACGCGTGATAAGGTACATGTAAAAGAACACGAGCCGACCGCGGATCACTTGTCCACTCGCGCTAGATCTCCTCGGCCATGTGCGAGGGATGATCATCATTTAATATTTGGGGGGGGGGGGGGTAATTTTTTTTAGATATACAAACAAACCATTAATTTATGTCTGACGATGTTTCCGATTTGGAGTAATATCATTCATTAATATTCACTTAAACTCAAATTTGTAATAAAATAAATACAAGATGGACAAACTTTTATAACATAAATTTAAAACAGTTCTTGTATTTACGGCTTTATAAACTCAAACACGTTCATATTCATCTAAGTGTGCGTCGCGGTGTGCGAAACATGTGTATTAGATAACCGCTTACCGCTAGGTAGTGCAGCCGCGGCTGATCTCCTTGGCCGTGGACGAAGGAAAGATTACGTAAAGGTACAACGCACAGACACGCACAGCTCTTAACCCAGGACGATTTGAAAAGTTTGCAGTATAATGACCATTTTCTATTAAATAGAAGTTCTTTATTTTAAACTTGAAAACCACAATTGATCTATGTCTGATATTGCTTAGAATATGAGAATGACATTGATTTTATTAATTAACTGAACGATTTCTTAATTGACACCTAATCATTTAGTCCATAAACGTTTATGTGTAATCAAAACTAAAACAATTCTTGAGTTTGCGGCTAAATAAACTCACATTTGAGTGACGCAACTCTCGTGTATTGGATAACCGCTGACCGCTAGGTAGCCCAGCCGCGACCATATTGACCGATTTTCTCGGCTGCGGGCGAGGGAGAGTTTCGTAAACTTTGCCAGATTGCCTCGAGTACTGGTCAACAGGTATTACTATTTACCCTCATATTATGCAATATCCGAACATAAAAAAAGTTTTATGAGATCAATAAAGTCACAAACAACATTTTTTGCAGCGACGCCCATATCGAAAAATTTACCGTTTTAGAGTTATGAGGCAAAGACTTTTAAGGGATCTAGACCCCTCATTTTAGGGGCTAGCCCCTTTTTTATGGTATCAAATGAAAGCTCGTAATATTCTGCACAACTTTTG
Source organism: Magallana gigas (assembly GCF_963853765.1). Taxonomy (NCBI): domain Eukaryota; kingdom Metazoa; phylum Mollusca; class Bivalvia; order Ostreida; family Ostreidae; genus Magallana; species Magallana gigas. Next base: position 23,335,659 of record NC_088861.1, read on the forward strand.
TTCTACATGTGACTAGCAAAAAATTACAACTAAAAAGTGATTGAGTAAAGATATAAGCAAAATTTAACATTTTTTGAAACATAAATTTCGCTGTAATTTTTAAAGAAGTAAATGTGGGTAAATAAAACATGTAAAACTAGGAGGACAACGTTCAAGAAGTCTACATTAAAGATTTGTAAATTAAAACTACTTGCTACGGATGAACTCGGAGCCTTTGCAGGTACACGAGACCCACTAAAAAATATTCAAAGGGTAATAACTCAAAACCGGAAGTAGCTATTTCACAATATTTTGTGCTATAGTAAGCTATTGTCATTTCCAATAAACCCTGAAAATTTGAATAAAATCTAATGACAAACAAGCGAGATATTACAGTTTAAAGAAACGTCTAGAAGAAAAAGAAGAAGAAAAACTAGAGCAGAGCTCGTGGCAAAGCCACGAGTAGGTCTTCCGTTGTTGCTGCGGGTTGAAAATATATTTGATATGGTGTCAAACGATTATAATGACTAAACTTTCAGTTCTGCTTTTGTTATAAAAACGTGTTTTGATTGAAAGCCTGTATATAAAACGTGTTTTAAAACAGAAAGGAAGAAACTGTTTTAGGAAAACTATTTGTCGAACACAGTTTGTGTAATCGTTTCAAAAATTCTTTAAAACATGAGATGTTTAATGGCGAGTTAAATTTTCAAAGGGTAGCAAGCATTGTTATAATATATATGATACGAGTAGACTTGGACATTCAAAATAATATATAATCAGCGAGAAAAAAAAGATCAGCGGGAGAATTTATGCAAAAGCGACCATCTAAATTTTACACGTGCTGTTTCATAGAGACACCGCTATGTAACGTGAATTAAATAACCTTATTAACAGAAATGAATATTACTTCTCTTGACGATGTAATAATGTGCAAAATCCTTATTTTTATGTCAGTGGGTTGACTAATTTAATTGAAAAAAACTTCAATTGCGCTTGGGTAAATTGGAATTCTGGGAAGGAATAAGACAGCCCGTGTTAGATAAATTCGAAGAAGTTATGAAACTGGTCAGTTTCTAGATCAAACTGTGCATTGATGTATTAATAGACTATCATGAGTATCGTCAGTAGCCACGGTCCGGAATTCGTATGTGCAGTCATACACTGTATGTACATCGATACACCTTTACCTCCTCACCTACAGCCATACAAATGAGGGTGCAACCTTCATATACACATGCATAGTATTATAGTTCTGGAAACTATTTATTTTGTATTCTAATATATTGGGTATTCATTGTTCACCTAAAATTAGTATTCCACTGGCTGTAGCTAACCTTGTAAGTAAATGAAGTTGCATTACAACCTCATAGTACACAACTTCAATTAAAAGGGTTTTTTTTTTTATCAATTTTCATACAATTAGCAATAAATAAAATCCCCAATAACGCACTTAAGTGTAACTTTGTGAAGCGCATATATTTTTGGGAGGCAGATATGTCGCTATATTATAGTCTGCAAGTCAAGTGAACTATCATGGTCTTTTAAAGAAATAAGAAGTCTGTCGACATTTGCAGTACTTTGATGATTTCTATGGCAATCGACTGCATTGCATAATGTAGTCGTATTTCCCAAGAACAAAATTTCCTTTGACTTTGAACTTTTAATTATTATATATTATGAATTATTCTGTTCATAACTATAGAAGTTTAGCGTGTTCAACAGGTTAATTTATTAGCCACATTCCAGGCACGTAGCATCAGGGGGGGGCGAGGCCCCCACCCAATTTTTTCTTGCTTCAACAAATTTTTTAAAATTTACATATAAAAAAATGAATTATATTGCAGTTGCCCCCCCCCCCACTTTTTTGGAAGTAAGTAAAAAATTGATATGAAAATAAGGAAATGAAGAGTCAAATTGAAGTTAGCTGTCCCCCCCCCCTCCCCCTCTTTAATTAGATATACAAACCAACCATTAATTTAGGTCTGACGATGTTTCCGATTTGGAGTAATATCGTTCATTAATATTCATTTACAGTCAAATGTTTAATTAAATAAATACAAGATGGACAAACTTTTATAACATAAAATTAAAACAGTTATTGTATTTACGGCTATATAAACTCAAACACGTTCATATTCATCTAAGTGTGCGTCGCGGTGTGCGAATCTTGTGTATTAGATAACCGCTTACCGCTAGGTAGTGCAGCCGTGGCTGATCTCCTCGGCCGTGGACGAAGGATAGATTACGTTAAGGTACAACGCACAGACACGCACAGCTAAGAACCCAGGAAGATTTGAAAAGTTTGCAGTATAATGACCATATTCTATCAAATAGAAGTTCTTTATTTTTAACTTAAAACCTACAATTGATCTATGTCTGATGTTGCTTTAGATTGAGAATGACATTGTTTTTATTAATTAACTGAACAATTTCTTAATTGATACCCAATCGTTTAGTCCACAAACTTTTATGTGTAATCAAAACTAAAACAATTCTTGAGTTCGCGGCTAAATAAACTCATATATGAGAGACACAACTCCCGTGTATTAGATAACCGCTGACCGCTAGGTAGCCCAGCCGCGACCATGGTGACCGATTTTCTCGGCCGCGGGCGAGGGAGAGTTTCGTTAACTTGGCCAAATTGCCGCGAGTACTGGTCAACGCGTATTACTATTTACCCTCATATTATGCACTACCCGAACACAAAAACATTTTTATGAGCTCAATAAAGTCACAAACAACATTTTTTGCAGCGACGCCCATATCGAAAAATTTACCGTTTTAGAGTTATTAAGCAAAGACTTTTAAGGGATCTAGACCCCTCATTTTAGGGGCTAGCCCCTTTTTTATGGTATCAAATGAAAGCTCATAATATTCTGCACAACTTTTGCTCTATATGTGTCTAGAAAAAATTTACAACTAAAAAGTTATTGAGCAAAGATATAAGCAAAATTTTACATTTTTTGAAACACAAATTTCGATGTAAGTTTTTAAGAAGTATACGTTGGTTAATCAAACATGTAAAACTAGGAGGACAACGTTCAAGGTGTCTACATTAAAGATTTATAAATTAAAAGTACTTGCTACGGATCAACTCAGAGCCTTTGCAGGTACACGAGACCCACTAAAAAAATATTCAAAGGGGAATAACTCAAAACTGGAAGTAGCGATTTCACAATATTTTGTGCGATAATAAGCTATTGTCATTTCCAATAAACCCTGAAAACTTGAATAAAATCTGATGACAAACAAGCGAGATATTACAGTTTAAAGAAACGTCTAGAAGAAAAAGAAGAAGAAAAATAATAATGAAAAATTTCCAACAGAATCAGTACAAGGTCTTCCGTTGGAAACGGAAGACCTTAATAATAATGAAGAATTTCCAAGAGAATCAGTACAAGGTCTTCCGTTGGAAACGGAAGACCTTTATAACCATTACCATTACTAAATTTTCTTGAAGTAATGCATTACATTACCATTACATGAGTAAAGTCAATAAGTTTGAAATCAAAGTACTGAAGTACTGACGGGAGTTGATTTTATCGATTATTATTCACTTAAAAATCAATGATATGTTACTTCAGTTGGCAAGTACTTTAAAATATGTATTTGAATTACGCACATTTTTATAATATGAATTCTCGGACTTTTCCGACAAGAATTTTAAGAAAAACCCGGTATGAATCGTGTTGTGTAATGATTAAAGATAGAATCGATTCCATCAAACTATGTATAAGTAATCGAAATATTCAAAACATTGTATGGATCAAAGCAAAAATGAACTCTAGTCTCGTTCAACCAGATGCTCGGCTGTCTCCGTTCATCTCCAACAAGCAAGAGAATGTGTACACCAGGCCGAGTGATAGCTTGATGACGCGACCTCTTAATATAGAATAACTCTCTGCTTGTCGGAGATTTACGGAGACAGCCGATGGTTGAACGAAACTGTTTTGAACTCTGGCGTATGAATACATACGACTGCAAAAAATATCTAAAGAGTTCGTACTATTTAACATTTGACCATTTTCAAGGTATTCATAAATAAGTTTCTTAAAAACAAATACTTCAAGATATTTTACATCGAATTTATCGATTATTTTCAAGAACTAAATCTTGTCAACGGTGATGATTTGTGCTTAGGTCCAAACACTGTTTCACTTTCGGTTTGCCAGAGTAACTGCATAGGAGAGTTGATTAAAAATCAACTCCCAAAAAGTAATTTAAAAACTAAATAAAGAGCTTTTGTAAATATTTCATAAATAAAACATGCATAAAATATTTACAGGTTCATGTTCACTATCAGGTTCAAATTTAATGACTTATACAAGATTGCTGTTGCACTTGTAGTTCTCAAAAAAAGGTTGGTCCCGTGACATTTACAAGCTAATGGCGGAGTTGACAATTTCTGTTATATATGTCTCTGATTTTCGGAGTATGATTTTTAATGAAAGGAACGGTTGTATCGTAATTCGTGTAGGTGATGCACAAGTTTACACAAAAAAGTAGTAAGTGGCGAACGGATTTATTTTTACATATTGATTTTGCATGAATCGCAAATGAAGAAAATCGTGTCAGATAAATCGGTCTTAAAAATCAAAATGGCAACCGTGACAAATCTTTTTATTGTCAAAATTCTTGGAATCGTATTGTAAAAAAATATTTCTAACGTCAGGTGCTGTGTTTGTTATCGGTATACAAATGTTCCCTGTGTCTGTTAATTCAGCAGTTTTAGAGTTTTCGGGGTTTTCATAAAACTTTTAATACGGATACCGTCCGACTTGTGGAAGTTCCCCTAGGTCACACAATTGAATAAATCTAATGATTAAAACTATCTACTTTGATATAGTTGTTTGATATTCCCGGTTAGTAGTGTTTTTCATTCGCTAATTAACAAAAAGCGGGGGTAACAGTAAGATGAGTTTCGGAATAGAGTCTAGACTTTAAAAGGACTTTGGTACTTAGGTGACCGTTAAGACCCGTAGGCCTCTTATATTCTCAAACTGATCTCATTGAATAAAATTTCAAGCTGCTTGGTTTTGTTTCCCGATGGCTTCTGTGTATTCAGCTGCATATTATACACTATCTGTACGTACAAACAGTTATACCCGCCTCGACGATTGAATGAAACCGTTATAAGAGTTACCATGTTATTTAAAATTTGTTTTGCAATAGAATTTAGGTTTTTTTTAAAATTATATATCGCTTAAAAGATTAGCAAATTTACAGAATTGTCTCTCATTGTAATGATTTTACTTCAAAGTTAACATCTATCATGTGCTTAACAAAACAGATGTCTTTTTTTTTTACCAATCAGTGATTTGATAGTACCCAGTAGACAAAAAGCAAGATTAGACTAATTAGTAAGAGTATGAATAATATATATACAGCCAACTTGTCATTCTTCAGCTGACAGTTGTCACTCTGTAAACGACTCGAATGGTCTTCCGATACAACTCTCCGGTTAAAGCTCTACAGAACAGGACTTTAAGCTGTGTCGGGAAGCAACGGAATTGTTAGCTAGTTCTCAAACATGTTGCCGTGTCTTTGTGACAATCGTGTTTTACAATAGTGTTTAAGATTTCTACAGTCAGTTGAATAGCGGTTGATTTTGTATCTTGATATTTTACTTTATGATTTTATAATGATTTTTTTGTGATTGAAAAACTGTTGGAACAATTTAAATAAACCATCGTTATAAAATATAATAAAATTTGATATACAATCGAAAACAGCATCTTTCAAAAGTTCATTTTGTGTTTTACAACCGGTTATTTAGATAAGTTATATAAGTTCAGATGTATATAGAATGTGATACAGAAATATTAATTATCATTCTTTAAAGTATTATTTTGAGATGTTATACTTAGATGTGATTTTATTTTTAGATAATTTTTTTTTCTTAAAACAATTGCTATAGCAGCAGAATTGCATGCAGGAAATTTTATTAAAATATCTAGGGTAGAAATAATTAGAATCGGCCTATTTAAATCGAAATTAAATCTCTAAAGTGTCTTACTAATAAAAAAAAATTCAATAGTTTCTCGTATTTTTTATATTAACAGTGAACTCATATTTTAGATTATCTAAACATTTTTAATATTTGTGCAGCATTCCACTTTTCCATTATAGTATTTTTGGTGTTTTACTAATGATTGATAAAAATTGTTTCTTATTTTTTTCCTTGTCGAAATTTTAAGACATGGTCCTAGATATTGATTTGTCATATGATGTTGATAAAACTACAAAATGTTCTGTGAACAGAAATTTAAACTGGCTTTTTTTTAATGTTTAAAGGATTCATTCATGCATAAATATATGATGAACCCACAACCATCTACAGCTTCAGAAGTACTTGCGAAGAATGTGCAGAAAATGAAGACTACAACTTTCGGAATTCCAAAGTTAATATGTCTTTCCGAGAGTAGATTTGGTTTATCTGAAGCAGCCAATTGTTTGATAAAACTTGCGTTACATGAACAAACACTTGAAGAAGAAGAAATCAAAGATTGCATTGATATTTTGACTGTGGCTCAGCGATTTTGTACCGATTGCGGATCGACATTTCCAAGGTGTGGTTGCTTTTTAAAAGAGAATGTATAACATGTAATACTTATACATATCAAACAAATTTATTTCATTTTTAATGAAAATCTCAAAACTGGATAAAGTGCTATTTATTATATAAATATTTTATTCTGTATTTAAGCAAAGGGTATGTTCTATTATCAAAAAAATATCTACTTATTTGTGTCTTTCATGAATGAATGTGACGACACCCTAGGCTATTAAAATAAATAATGTAGCTGTTAATTATTATTATTTAATTATTTTATGTTTCATTTACTTTGTGGCAAATTACTAGTATTTGGTTTATCATGTTATTTGATTTTCTACCTAAACGTTTCCCGGTGTCGATTATTCAATTTGAATTTATTACAAATTTTAATGAAGAAAATTGAGTTTTGCTGTTATTATACAATTATAAATCTTTTGAAAGTAATGCAAGGTTCAGTCGAAACATGTTTTATCAATGCTCTTTTTGTAGTATATATTCATCACTCTCTTTCGATCCTACATGTAGCATCAATGTCCTTGGAAACTCTTTAAAATGAAAAATAAGATTTATATTGTAATCATTTGAAAAATAAAGAGATAAAAAGTCCTCTGTATTATTCAAAAAACTTTGTAAGCAATATGCAAACTATATCTAAAAGTAGTTAGACTGCATCAAAGCGGCGATTCTGTATTTTAGTTTATCTTTGTTAATCTGATGAACGGCAATCATTTAGATACATGTAGTTTGTATATAACATTTAGAGATGATGTTTCTTTAATTTTTCATTTGAAGGCTTTTCATAGTTAAATGCATTTATCAGCGTTTTGGAGCTCAACGTTTACAAGAATTAAGAACGAGTGATAATGAGGAAATTCGAAAACTAATTGGTATGCCTGAGCTCAAGCCAATACAAGTATGAATTGTTTTAGATTTACCATCCATTATACTTATCTTTTTATCTGTTTAACTCTGTCATTCATCATAAATGTATCGATTAATTTTAATCATTCTCACTATGTTTACAAGTGGTGTGCAGACAGATTTATTGTATGTGGACAAAATTATCAGAACGTTAGAAAAGCAATGCTGAAATCGATATTTGGGAATGACCAAAAATCATTAAAAAATGCTTTAGAAGTAAGTTTCATTTTTATTTGTTTTCATTCTTTTAATAATAACCGATCTTAAATTACTTCATCAAAAATAATCATACATTAGGAGATCAAATTATGCGCAGATCTATTTTCCAATTATTTGTATGCTTTAATTGTTTTTGCCAAATTATTTGGATTAAGGAATCCAAATATTAACAATGATTTTTATCTGAAAATCCAAATTAATTTAGTTTCTTTTATTTCTTTTAAACACGTTTTTTTATTTAGTGTATATTGTATTTGTTTTGCTTGAACTCTTTCTGAAATATAGATACTTGAAGAGTCACACTGTGCAAAAGAAATATATTTGCTGCTAGCATTGTTCAGAGAGGTAACATTCTCCAATCTTTTTCCTCCAGATGACAGACGGAGGTTATCAGACAAGGTAACAATGATTATAATCTTAAGGTTGTTTAGTGTAAAGATTAATAGTTTGTTCGTATTCAGACTTATTTAAAGCCTGCTTTTATATACTATTTGCTTTTATCGGTCGAATAATAATATGATCTACAATTGGGGTCAATTTTTTTTTTGCTTTCAATGCTTTGCGATTTATGACAATTATAACATAACGAATAAATAATGACTTGTTATCTCGTTAAAAATAAATAAATAAAATACAAATTGATTATTTTAGCAGGCGATGCACATTTTTGAAGATCTATTTGAAAAGGAACAACTTTTTACTTCACAGGTTAGATTTGATTTTTATCACATTAGTTTTTTACATCTTTTTTTTTTTTTTTTACCTTTTTTTCAGAAATTGACAAAGTTATTTTTAATTTCAGACAGCAATTTTACAAGATGTTTGCAGAAACGAAATACATGGAAACGCGACACTTAAATGGATTAGAAATAATATGGAGTTGCATCATCAGAATATGAATTGCCTAATTTTTCAATTTTACGTGACTCTTTTGGTGACCCCAACGGATGGCACTCTCTTGGAGCCGTTTACTCGATTGATTACTTGTCCAGATTCAGTAGAGGTAATTTATTTAATATGAAAAAAAAGTAAAACGCCATCAGCAAAATAATATCACATGGTATTTTGTGCAGAATTGTAGTTTTGCTTTTAATTTCTTTCTTTACTGATTTTTTTTTTTATCCAGGATGTATTACTTCCAACAATGCCACAAGACAAAGATGATGACGATGTAATCATTGCGAAACTAAGTGAGAAACAAAAACATGTATTTCTTTAAAACACCGGTATTTGCTTGGAAATGGTTTTGTTAGTTTTAATGTCAACTAATTATAACTCCAAAATTATAAATTAAACAAATCATTGAAATCAGAATTTCGATTCAATAGTAAATTTTAATTTGATTGTTACTTATCAGAATTAAGTACGAAAAAGGTTGCAAATACCGTAATTTTTTTCAATAGATAAGTAATTTTAATCAAATTGCCGTCGTTAGTCGTTTTATCGTTTAACAATGTTTTCGACTCATTTCCAAATACTTTCAAATTATTCGAACTGTACCATTGTAAGTGAATGAAAACAACTTATACATTGGTTGGCTCTCAAACTACTGACGACATCCCCTTCTCTACACTACACACATGTATCTAGCAAACAGTGAATAATGAAGTTGTAGAGACATGAAAGGGAACTGCAACCTCTTAATTTTTGCCATGAAGCAACGGGACTCGCTGATATGACAGAGCTATATTGGTCATATAATATATAAGGATTAAGGCGCACAAAATATCTCAGAGACAGAAAATTTAAGTGCCATTTTGATTCGATTGCGACATTGTCGCACACAATATGCAATATATTTTTAATGACAACGTTTTGTTCTGCAAAGATCAAATTGTGCTTAGTACAATGCACCAATACAGCATATATATTAACCTATTGTGATAATGTGCATGGATGAAATAACGATTTAGATTGCTTAATTGTGATATGTATGTTAAGACATCTTTTATATAAGCCAAATAAATATCTTATCGTCCTGCGCCCTGTCCAATGTTACCTGCTAGTGTAATTGTCACATTTAAAACGGCCATGGGTGGTATATTGGACTGCAGTTCATAATTATTATAAACTAATCTTGGTCATGCACCCCGTCAAGCTAATGTTACGGTAAAAAGGCAATCTTAAATGAACATAAACCTATCAATGTGTAAATGCTCATATTATTGTGGGTTTGTTAAGTTTGTAGTTTTAGTTGAGAAGTACATTTTGTTTCGTTTTGATGTAACATTTATTTTCCTTTTACGTTTTTCCGTTTTAAGAAGGGTGTGGTTGTTTCAAATATTTGATAATTTTCATTGTATAGATTATCTTTCATTTTTATTGCTTTATCTATTCAAATCACCGGCCAAGTATCTTTAATTTTGATCAGCCACTTTAGAATGCGTAGTGTTGTTGATATATAAGTACTACACATATGTATATTGCAGAGGAAGAACAATTATTTGATGAAGACGATGTATATGCTGCCTATGACATTGACAACGAAACCTATTGCAAAAGTTTAAACGTTATTGATGTGAGTGGTTAAATCTGAAAACACAACAAAGCGTTCATTAACATACAAGAAATACAACTAAAAAAGTACAGATGTACTGTGCAATACAAGAAAGATTGCATGACTAGATATTTGACTATTTTGGTGTAAAACATATGAACCTGATTTTGAACCTATTTGATAAGGAAAATCCACATTTAACAACATGCCATTTGCACTACATTTTCGCGCGGTTTCTAAATGTAAATACCTAATACATATGTGTACTTGTCATCATGCATTAAATTGTTCCTACAGTTTTCTGTCAATGTGTTAAATCTAAATACTTTAAAAAGTTATAAAATGTTAAGTCTAATGATGAATTTGATTTAGTTTCAATACACTAAACATTGCTAAAGAGAGATTCTAAACCTAGCACACTGGTGGCACGATAAACAAAGTCAAAACCTGCATAAAAATAGCGCCTTGTAAATCAGAAAACATATATATGCATTAATAGAAATTAGACATATTACAAATTCTACTCACTCCATTGTGCTTCAATGCTTGTCAAACAAATGAGTACCAGTATGTGAAAATAAAAATGCAGCCCTGCTTAGCTACCCGTTGCATGTACGTTGTACAACTTATCCGGAACATGTAGGTCAACCATAAAATAAAAAATACAAACAGTGCAGATAGAATATTTCCGTAATAAGGAAGTAGGTAACACTACAAATTAAGTATATAAGACGTTTCTATACGGTAAAAAAGGCATAAAAATATCTGTTTTGTCATAGATATGCGAGCTGATATCACAGAATATTCATGATGATTTACAAAATACTTTCTATCGGTTTAAAATTAAACATCACCTTTGAATGTGGTAAAATATGCCTGTTCGTGCATGAACTGTTTATATAAGGGTGGTATATATATTCAATATGTCAATATTATAACGTATTTCCGATGGAAAAAACAATAAAATCAAGTATACATGTAATTTTATAAATGTTTTCTTGTCCAAAACTAAAACATTTTTCCAAACTACGTAGCGCAATGGGTTGGAGCTCGAACCACGGATCTGTAAGTCGTGAGTTCGAATCCCGATGGGGCTTTTATAATTCTCGCTTTTCCAACAATTTTCAATACATATTGTTTGGTCAAATATTGTAAAATTTAAAATTTCCAAGCCGCTGAGAGTATTTTGATATTAGTGTACTTCTTCTCACGGTAATACAACCTTAAATGTATATTTTTTTACCTAGATTATTCTATGTAACTTTTTTTTTCAGAGTGACACCTCGGAGGACGAAATCCATAGTAATAGGGAAAAGTGTTGCATCCCAAGTGGTGTTGAAAAAGGTGAACTGCGACTGATGGACAGAGGGTATTACTATCATTTGATTTATTTTGATTCTTAAATAAAACTAGACTTTGACCCTTGCGTGCACGGGTTGACATTGTATATGATATCGGACATTTACGAAATAGATACATCGACACAGGGTATTGTTGCCATTTACATAATAAAGCTTAAAGCCTACAATAATGCTATTAATTTCACTACATTCTGCTTAGTTAGAATATTCTAACTCTGACTCGGGACAGGCCTATACCACAGTTAAAATGCCTACCATATACCCGTAATGTAGCAAAAATTTGCAGAATCGCTGCGAAACTTTTTTTGAACAAAATAATGAAGTTATGATGAATGATGATTGAAAATAAAAGTCAAATTATTCACAATACTGTAAACTATTTTGAGGCTGTAATACCTTTCATTTAAAAATTTAATTATATTAATGAAGAATTCAACACTTTCTCCAGCAAGGTTTTTCACTCGCTTCGAGTTAACATTCAGATCTATCTGGATTTTTTTTATATTAAATACACTGAGTTAGAGTATTCCCCGTATTTCCTTTGATGAACAGAATATATATATATATATATATATATATATATATATATATATATATATATATATATATATATATATATATATATATATATATATATATATATATATGACATTTTTTCAATGAAAATTTACACGTATTTGTAATATCGTTTCCAAGTTTATCCATGCAAATGTGATATTGTGGAAACAAAAACTAAAGAGCCTTCCGTGATTTAGTGTGAATGTAATGCGCATGCGCAAGATTGTAAAATCCGAGAAATCCATATGATATCCGGATTTTTAAAAAGAATTTTCGTTGATTTTTAATTAGCGAAGCTTGATCGAGAAACAATAAAAACAAATTGGTAATCTTCAAGTGCCAATAATGTTTAAAAAATATAAAACAAATAACAATACTCTTTCGATTTCTCGGTATTAAAGACCAAAAATTCGAGTCTAATATTTTAATATAGTAGTATATATACAAGTCACACAAAGGGTTTTCATTTTTAGTTTAAGAGAATTGCAATTTTATTTTTCTCTGAATCCTAAACAAAATCGTTTGTGGAATTGTCTTTTTTAGGCACTATTTTCTGAAAACAATTTAAAAAGTAGCAGCTAATGTCACACGATGTGTTAGTTGTGTTACTTTATAATACACTCATTACTAGATAGCATTACGTGTATATGGCTTATAACTAGACGATTATTTTATTTAGCTTGTTATTATTTTTGATAATTAAAGTCATTCCGATCTGAAAAATCACATCATTCATCCCCCCCCCCCCTAAAAAAAAAAGCGAACACCGCCAGTACTGGCGGGTCATTATTGTCTCGAAAATCTTTAATTTTGCAGCAAATTATGTGTCGAGGAACGTGCGAGCCGACGTAGCTGCTCTCTCTTTAGTTGGTTAAGAATACTTTTACATGTGCTGTTGCGATCAGTCACTTTATCAAAACGTCTTTAGATTTAAAAGAAAAACTTTCAAAATAGTGCTTAAAGTTGCAAATTATAATTAGCATAATTATTAAACTATTTAAGATAGTTTTAAGTTCATTTCATATTTTCTAATAATTTATAAATCACGAAATGGGAATTGATAATTTTCTTTGACATTTACTTTTAAACTTTTCGAACCACATGCTCAAACTATTTTAAAGTCAATTTTTTTTATACTCACAGCATCTGAAAATACAAGGGAAAACAGTTTTCAATAAAAGGTTGCTGCCCACATTCTATTTAATTTAATATTTGATAAGAATAAAGTGAAAATAAAACTATTTAAGACTAAATGTTTATCAGAGGGTTCATACACATGTTGTTTATTATACATGATAAGTTACTTGAAACATATATTTTATATATGCAGTTTGTGTATTGTATTGTTATCATTTAATCGAGCAGATTAGCTGTTTTATCACACATGACAATAATAATTAAATTGATTGTTAACACGGTCCTATTTCTAGTCTTTTAAAAAGTTCACGAGCACTTTTAAAAAAAAATTCTTTTATCTAACAATTTAGTGAGGAAACAACAGAAGAAGAGCAAGTCTTAGAAGAAAGAGCCACGCAACAAAAAGATGTTTTTGACCTTCCTTATATACAGTGCACAACATTACGAATTTTTACTCGCATTGCAATGTATTTGGGTGCTTCTAAATATCCAAAGGTAGTTCTTATGTTTATCTGTACACTCACAAGTAAACTGTAAAAATACAAAATACCGCAAAAGTCTCAAAGAAGTGCAATGCAATTAAATGTAAATATACAAGATAACTTAGCACATTATCGTTTTTCACTCGGAAAAATTTTACAGGAACGAAAACTGATTCTTTAGATTCATAAAAGGAAATGTTGACTTCTAGTCTCCATTTGGAAGTCACTTTGAATACCTCACATAATTTTTCATCGTTATTATTCGGGTCTTTTGCAAAATTCCAGCAAACATCGTATTTTAGCCGTGTATTGAAATATGATAAGCTAGAGGGGGCGTTTCAAAGGGGAAATCTTGGAAGTTTTTATACTTTTAAATGAATGTTTTCAACCCAAAGGTATTTTTAAATATTGAGCAATCGAGTTTTCTTACACTTTTAAAAAGACATCGGAATATCTATCTATCTATCATTTATTTATTACTAAATGGGAATAAGATCAATATTATTTAGTTTAATTGTAAGTGATAAAATGTAATGTGATGATGGAATGCTCTAAAAAATAAATCATGAGCAAATGGTTTACATATCTTGTAGGTAATCAACACACTTTTAAACTCAACCGACCCAGAGGACATCATTTTTGACAATTTATGGAGCCATATGGAAGAAGAGTTGCTACTTCTTCAGAAGGAAGCTGGCAAATGTGAAGAAGATGTATACTTACTGTTACACTACATCTGCAATACCTTCACGAAAGCTGAAACAGGTTTTTTAATTTGCTCGTTAGATATAAAACTTTTATAAAGCTGCATTACGTATGCTTAATAAAGAATTTAACAAACAACAAATTTAAGCTAGGTAAATCCATATGTTTAATTTACTATTTGTGTGGTTTTAGGTCATATTAGTGACAGTGATATAGGACAGCTGCAGACAGAGGATGCGCGACTTAAATGGGGAAAACAATTTGCTGAATCGTTTTTGGAAGAACCATTAAGGGTCTTTTTTATATTGTTTTCCATATTTACATCATACAATTATGTTTTGCATCGTTATGCAATTCCACTTTTCATTTTTGTTTTCAGGATCTAGACATCGTTTTATCCGATTTGAATAAAAATCTCAAGGAAGACAACCGTATAGGTAGGGAATTGATGTAATAACTGCATTTAAACAAGTTTATTGTTTGCTGAACTGTGTAAATGGATTTCAATGAAAGCGTCGTAAAGTATTCGTTAAAAAATTAGCCTAATTCCCAATCTACAGGGATTAGGGACACTTCTTCAATAATTCTTGAAAGATCGATAATTATATAAATGTTAATTGAGAAAATGATTTTCATGTTTAGAGTTGTTGTTTACAATCAAAATTTAAGACGTACATGTACTTTATAAACTTCTGAGATAAATTAGATGATACGTTTGCTGATGATAGAAAATGGTTATACATGATTTTACCATGGTTAGAAACTGCTCCCACTTTTAAATGAAACTGTTTTGATGCTTTATATAAAGCGGTAGTCGGCAAAATTAGAGAATATGATCATTGCAGATTCTCTAGGAAAGCAGGCTGAGTCTATTATAATTAAATAATACATTAGGACTGAATAAGCTATATATAATAGGAAAGGCTATATTTTGGATGAATAAGTCGTATAGGATATGTTGCGTCAGGTAATTAATCATCGTACCTTAGGCACGTGGCTTTAAAAACTTAATAAGCCTGTATGTACTACTAGTGTCAAAGTGAGCTGTAGAAATCAACTGGATAGAAACCAAAACAAGACCCTTTGCTAGTCCAATTGCCGAGGGGCATTTGTCATAGGGCAGTACCCAAGACCTTTAGTAAGGTCAGTTGTTCGGGGGCATTGATCCTAAAGTAGTTATCAAATAGATAACCTGGACTTAATTAAGTTTAGGACATTGATGTCAGATAATTAGGTATGGAGGTATTGATAAGTTAAGAACAAAGGATAAATCCCTGTGAAATTAACATTTAATTTTTCTGTACCAGTTGTCGTAAATATCTTGAGTAAGTTAATTTGTTACAGTAATTAGCGGAAACATTGATGCAGTATGTTTCCTGTCTAGTACACAACCGACTATTTGGTGCTAAGTGCTCTGCAGAATAGCGGTGTAAACTGGTACGTGTCCAAAAACATACAAGTTGTAACCGCTCGGCTGGACACACGTTGCACCACCTTGAATGTAACACATCTTCAGTTTCTGATATTTCCCAATTTCGTCGTTATTTATAGAATTTTTAGAACAAGTGGCACTAGTACATGTACATGGTTATAGTCCACTAATGCATTTTCCATAGGGGATAATGTTAACGTTAGGGTTCATAGCTCCAGTGCTAATTTTCATTCAGCAACGAGGGGCCTCTTGAATGAATGCTCATCAAATTGTCTCTTCTGTAAAAAAAATTTGTTTCGTGAATCAAGTTTGTTTTCCGGCAAAATGTGTTTTTATTGAAAAACTCTGAAAATGAAAGTCAAAGTAGAGAATTTTACAGTTTTGGAAAGGGTTATTAAACAATTTCATTTTTTTCCGTAAAATGATAATTCAATTTTGACACTTGCTTTTAGCATTGTAAATCCTTTATTCTGACACGTGTCAATCATTCTGATTTAAAATTTCCCAGTAAGTGTATATTCTACTGTAAGTATTGGAATTATTTTTTTGCTTAAAGGCACTACCGATTCTAAAATAGTTAGAGGGATAGACCCATATAGTGTAGGTTAACTAAAATAATTTACTCAAAAAGCATAAGTCCTTCAAAAAGAATTTACATACCTTTGTATTAAACTTTAGTTTGTAAGTTAAAATATGTTGAAACTGTTAACTCTATCAACAGATCCAATCATGCGATTGCTGGTTGAAAGAGAAGCAAGTGAAAAGGTGAACTTGGATGAACTTGAGAATATTCCAGTTGTGTGGAGATATAAATCTCCAATAACACTGGACCATCTGAGAGAAACACTGGAAGGTCATGCACCCCAGAGTGACTTCAAGATTCTACGAATGTTTTTGAAAGAGGTAATATGCTATTTTTGTTCAGTTCAGTTTGTTTAAAATTCAAATATATGAAAGAAGACTTATACTAAATAAGATATTACGTATAAATAAGTCAGTTTCCATTCGTTTGTTTGGGTGAGAACATATCCTCTTTGGCATACGTCATTATGAAGCGCCTATATCGTATCAATTCGCTTATCATTACAATATTTTGTGGTTTATTAAGGATAACATTCGATTTAATATATGTTTCATGATAACGTTAAAACATTTTCGGTTTTAAAAAAAACCATAACCTGTTCCAAGCCGTCGGATTGAAATGTTAAAACTCTCCTGCAAAACTTATATATACTCAATGCATAATTTAAATATATAGCGTATCATTTAATTACTTCATTTTATTATTACATCAATTATAATTGCTAGCTGGAAGCATGTTAATTCAAACAAATAAAATATAACTCGTATCATTAAAATATATGTGTTTTCCGTTATATACGATATACTAATATCCTGTATTTATTCTTTTAAAATAATCAGAATTGATTTTTTCTGCAAAGAAAAAAAGGTTTCAAATTTTTTAACGTTGATAATTTACCCCAAATCAATTATGCATAAAAAAATTTAAACAGAATGATTTAGCGTTTTGAAAATATTTTCATGATAATCATTATATCTTTTTTAAGTCATTTTTTTTCTCTGTCTTGTGGTACAAAAATAAAATAAACAACCTTATGAAAAGGTAAGGATATGCCGATGGCAGAATGTGTCAAAAAATGATCTTATACTTTTTATGTTTAATTATTAAACATTAATAAGATTTTTTTTCAAACACATTTTTGTTCAAATGCATACACGGTGATCCATATTAAAACAAGCAACAATCTTCTTTTAAATAATGTATCTACTTACTAATTCTCCCTCTCAAGATATTCCTAACCAAGTATGGTATGATTATCTATAGTGAAGTCATTAATTGATTCTACAAGCATTATTACTAATGTTGGTAAAGAGCATTTTTTTAAATATTTTTGATAACATTAATCTGTTCAATCTTAGTGATAGATGATATTTCATAAATATTCTTACTATTCAGGTGCGTTTCCTTGAGGTTATAAGGAGGGTTCCAAACATAATTAAACTTCAAAGGCTCTTAATCAGTTGTTATCAGGATAAGCTAGAGAGATCAGATAAATTGTCAATTAAAGAAGCCATAAAGGAAGGTAAATTAACGATTTTCACTTACTTAAATGTTCTGATGAAACAAATATTAATTTGTATATATATGCCAAAATCTTTAATTTACTTGAAACGTTAATAAGATCAATCTTATAATCAATTATAGGCACAAACAGTGATTTAGAGGAATTGGTAAATAACTTTTTAGAAGCCTGGGAGTGTGTTAGAGAAGACATACCAACGTTTTGTAAGTTTGTTACTTTTAAATTATTTTTTTTCATAAACACAGTATATAATGTATATGGTTAGTCTCAAGCTGACATAAATTCATTAAAGTAGCTTGTCGCCAGGATTTTCAAATCACTCATCACTTAGATATACCGATTGAGATAGTTACGGTCGGTTGCTTTCTAGCATTTAACTACCGAATGCATGAACTAGACATGTACTTTGTTGTAATTAAATTTTAAAGAAAATGATGTGGAAAATAAAATCAATAAGAAGTGAAAGAAAGTATTTCTATTAAAGTGCTCCCAAGGTATCCGAAATATCTACCACAGACAATGCTGTCTTACTTCGCATGCATATCGAAAACGTCGTTCATACATGTACACTGTACATTTGTAGCATTTCGTAGACAGATGTACATAATGTAGTAGGAGGAAGCAATAACAAATCCAAGAAAGTAACAACGCATGTTCATATTTATCAGTCTGTACAAATTAATCAATACGTTTACCAAAGTATAAACTGTCATTATACAACTTACTACAGTGTATGTTTTGTGCACATTTGTGATATTTATGAGAGGTCGACACAGGAAAACCATTTTCATGGATGGAGGATTTTTGAAATGTGTATGCCTGAATCTAGGTTCGTTTTATTTAGACTTTCATTAGATAATATTCAGTAGTGCATTCAATTGGTTGTCGTTTTTTTATTATAAAAACGCATTTAACAAATCATTGCGTTCAATATAACGTGTTCAGAAAAATAAAACACATGAGTGCAGTGAGTTCTAGTCCTTCTAAATGGGTGTATAGCGATTAGCACAAAAATAGAAATCGATCACTATTAAGGCGGTAGTCAAAAATGGAAGAGGAATAATGCGAATCAATGAATACATGAAAGATTAAATAACAAATTCACTGTATTTGAGAAAGTGCAATTTTTCATTCAAATGTCAAAACACATGTAAGGAAAAAAATCAATATTATTCATGACAGCCAGACAGGACATAAAAGTACTAATCATACATTTTGTAATGTAAATAGCATACCAATGAAACTGTTTGTCATGCAAAAAAGTGCAGTAACTCCTTGGCACAATAAACCAATTCACACATGTGTTGATTGATTGTAATCTTGTTACATATTTGCTAAACTTCACATTATCTGGTACATTAATTTTCATTAATTTTGACTGATATATTTTTGTCACATTATCAACAGAACTGAATAGGGGATAAACAAAATTGAACGAAGTAATTAAATTCTTATTTAATCAATTGTCATATAATTTGTTAGATTTTCCAACTCCAAGAGGAAAAGTTTACTTGCCCAAAGATATATGTAACAAAATCACAATGAAAGAACCTATTGGCTACCTGCTGCCGGCATTCGAAGACATTGGCCTTTGTTCTTATGCTCTGCTTTATTTTTTGCTCCAAAAGCAAAACACATTTTTGATGGAATACTGCAAAGAAAGACGTTGTCAGTAAGTTGTTTATGATTGCAACCATTAAGCGTATTAGCTTACATATACTTTGTTCACGTAAATATAAAAAGTAGTATTGGTTGTTACGGGTTGTACTTGATAAATTAATTTTTGTTTAAAATTCGAGTTATTAAATGGTTTTAAAACCCATTTGTTAAGGTTAACAAAGAAATTTTTTATAGAGTTTCTTTGTACCTTTTTCAGGTAAAAGTAAAATATCAATCTACATATATGTACAGATGAAATCTTTAAAAAAAACACCATGTATATATGAAACAGAAAGTTGCAAGTTCCTTTGTTTAATATGTTTATGTTGTATTATTATTTATATTTCTTTTGTTATTATCAATATTACTATATCTTTTTGTAGATACAGTGATCTACCTGTAGTCCATTTAAAAGATTTGACATCTTTGCATCTCATTACTTTTCATCCTACCACTGACATTCTGCCTTTGATAATGGCTAATTGTCAGTACACGTTCGAAATAGACAAAGGAACCAGACAGGAATACATTTTTACTGATCTTGAAAACCAACTGATTGATAGGTTTTTATTTTCCAAATCTGTCATATCTTGGTCATCTTTGTCAGAGGTAAGAAACTCAGATTATACTTTTTATAGATACAACGAAATTGATATGATTGATGAAGTTCAGCATTAAATGTTAGGACATAATGTTCTTAAAATGTTAAATTTTCAGTTTCCACTAATGACCTACGCTTGTGAAAGAACAAACGCAATCGTTTTTAGAGAACTAAGAAAAAGAGTCAAACAGGTAAAATTTACACTAGTTAGTTATCAATAATTGATAAAGAAGAAGAGATATTAAGCTGGTTATAGGTACAGTGTAAAAAATGACTATAACTATGACAGAAAATATATTTTTTTCAATGCAAAAATCATATTACACAAATATTGACTAGAGTTTAGGGCAACATTGATTATATTAGCCCCGAGGGACGAAATATTGCCCGACGCGAAGCGGAGGGCAATATTTTCGTCTCAAGGGGGGCTAATATAATCAACGTTACCCGAAAACACAGTCAACATTTGTTTTGTTATATGAATAAACATACCAAAAATTAAGAAAGTAATTGAAAACAGATCGCCGTTGTTTTCTCAGCTCAACATAGAGTTCACGAATTTAATTTTGTGCAAAGTTATTTCCAAAATATCCTCAGCATCAAACAGTTACTGGTGATATTCCGCCGCTCGTAAGAATTAACATACATATGACCTACCTTATTTTACTTCACAGTAATTCGCAAATCCTTATATCCTTTAGGATAGCAAACCATTGCATTGCGCGTCTGTTGTTTACTTGCCTTGACTGGTTGTCTATTATGACGTCACCTTGTTTTAGAGTCGCGAAGAGTTATTTACGTCATCGTTTACGAATCAACCAATCAGAAGCGATTAACTGAAAAGGTTGGAATATTCTCTAGATATTATTCCTAGCCAGTCAATATTAAAAACATATTGACCGGTCAATATTTTTTCGGACGAGCTAATATTACAATTATTGACTATTCGTCTATATAGAGTTATATAGTGAGAATAAACTGCTGAATATAACAATTCATTTTATTACGTTTTGTGTATGTATATATATATATATATATATATATATATATATATATATATATATATATATATATATATATATATATATACACCAATCAAAACGTAAACGTTATGCTACAATGTATTAAAACTGATTAAAATTTCAATTTCAAATTTATGTCGGAATGAATTGTCCTCTCCGGTTAGGTTTGTTTTGGCTTTTTTTCTGGGTTTTTTTTCGAATTAAGTTGCGGGTTCTTTTTGCAGGAACCTCTTGCATCAGAAGTTTTTCAGAAAATATTGGACAGTGACTCAACTTACCCAGACATAAAAACTTCACTGAAAAACCTCGATATCGCGATCAGCTTCTTAAAATCCGTAGGAGGAGATATTAACATGTCCCTCGAATCCTACCTGAGCCAAACTCTACAAATACAAAATCCGCTTCCAGTTTTAAAGGTAGACAAGAATTACATTAATTTATCTTTACCGACAAAGTATTTTTGCTATTATTTTTTGCTTAATACTCTTATTGTTAAAGTAAAAATTATTGATTTCTTATACATGTTATGATCAACAGCTTACACTATTTTCTGATCTGTGTCTCGATAAATATTGTTTGTCGCTTTAGTGATGTAATCATCTCTCTCACAAAATGAAAAAACTAACTGAAAGAAGCCCAGATAATAATTTAAATTACCATCTCAACGTAGGGATACGTTTGCGTATTGAAGGCAAAGCAAAACGGCATTTTTCCTTTACGTAAAGAGAATAAGTTGTGTTGCAAATTAAAAAAGAATTAGTGAAAACCATAATGAAGTAATAAAATCACGTGTATATACAGTGGCATCTTGTAATTTTTATATTTTTGAAAAAAGGTGTAACTTTGATTAAATATATAACTGTGTCAAAATGAACATATTTTGACACTTTTTGGGAGTTGATTTTAATCAACTCTCCAATGCAGTTACTTTGTCAAACCGAAAGTTAAGCAGTATTAGGACCTAAGCACAAATCATCACCGCTGACAAGATTTAGTTCTTGAAAATAATAGAAAAAATCGATGTAATTTATGCTAAAGCATAGTTTTTCAAGGAAACTTATCTATAAACACTTTGAAAATAGTCAGATTTTATATAATTCGGACAAGTTTGATATTTTTGTAGTATATAGTCTCGTTCAACCAAACGCTCGGCTGTCTCTGTAAATCTCCGACAAGCAGAGAGTCCCTCTTGCTTGTCGGAGATTAACAGAGACAGCCGAACGTCTGGTTGAACGAGACTAGAGTTCGATATCAATAGTGCTTGGATCCATACAATTTTTAGAATTTTTTCGATAACTAATACATAGTTTAAAATCCACCTTTAAATATTACACAACATGATTCATATGGGGTTTCTGGAAATTCTTGTCAGAAAAGTTTAAAAATCCATATAAAAAGTGCGTAATTCAAATACAGACTAGAAACTAATTGCCATGCAAGATAATATATGATAATCGATAAAATCAATTCCCGTCAGTACTTCAGTACTTTGATTACATCATGAATTCTACACATTTTTACAGGATAAAATGTTATGTCATTGCAAACACGCTCAGTCACTTTGGATTGCCCTCTCCTTAGAACAAACCAAGCACAATTCATCATACAAGGAAGTAAGTATTGATAAAGGCAATAAGGTGCAAAAGTAAAATACACCTTCTTAATTTCAAAAAAGATGTAATATAGAAATGGAAATATTTTTTCAAAGCCAATGATGCAAAACAATTGTTTTTCGTTATATTCACATTTAACGGTCACAACAAAATTCGCAATTATGCTTAAATTGAGTTCTTCCTAAACCATTTTTAATCAATAATAATATTGTGCAAATAATATAATATGCTATAAACGTTAATATACCATATTTTAACCTTTACGAACTTAGCCTATGATTTTTGCAGTGTTGTAGAGAACATTTCAATATCTTCAAATGGTACATGTAATACATCTGTTCAAATACATGTACCAGGAGTTAATAGTATATTCATGCAGGTGCAAAATAGACGTTTTTTTTACTTTACTTCAAATTATAGTTCATGTTTTTATTCATTATAAACGATAAACTATTAAATCAAATATGAATGCTAACACCAATTTAAGAAGACACTGTTATTTTTTTCGGTAAGTATTATTTACAATATTTTTTATCTGTTTAAAGGACATATTTAGGGTAATTCCAAAAGCCAAAAGGGTAGAAATGAATGAAGAAGAAAAAGCCTCAGTCAAAACTATTTTACAAGGCAAAGGGATTACCAAGGCAAAAAAAGACCGGCTCCTTGAAGTTTTGTTTGAATGCATTGTATTATTTATTGATGTTCCAGAAGATGAGGATTCTGATGTTGATAAAACCAGGTATCACATTAAATTGTATATGCCAAGTAAACCTGCTAAAATGCACGTTTTTCACATTTTTGTTTTATGAAAAGGCGGTGTGGAATTCATTAAATAGCTTATTTATTTACTTGTTAGTGTGAAAACGTTCTAGAATTGTAAAGTTGCAACACAAAACATTTTCGATAAAATTGTCCAGGATTGTATGCAAGAGATTTCGTACAGCAGTTTACATCAAAGTTATGACCACTTTTGCTCAGCCAAGCGATATTCCCGTTGATTTATGCTAAATTAAACTAGGCGGTCACCACAGATTAAAATGGTCAAAAAAGGAAAAGTTTGTCAGATGTTAGGATATTTACGCAAAATGTTTTCTTTTCATAAATACAAACGTGTGGGCTTTGTATATGAAGGTGGCAGGGGACAGTTTTTAGCTCACCTGAGCTGAAAGCTCAAGTGAGCTATTCTGATCACATTTTGTCCGTCGTCCGTCTGTCCGTCTGTCTGTCCGTCCGTCCGTCCGTCTGTAAACTTTTTACATTTTGAACTTCTTCTCTAAAACCGCTTATCCAATTTCAACCAAATTTGGCACAAAGCATCCTTAAGGGATGGCGAATATAAATTGCAGAAATAAAAGTCCGATCTGTATCCAAAGCGGAGAAAACCTTGAAACTGTAGAAAAAGGGGGGTGCATTTTTAAAAATCTTCTTCTCAAGAACTACTGATTTCAATTCAACGTAGTTTAGCATAAATTATCCTTATGGGAAGGAAAATATAAATTACAAAAATTAAGGTCTAATTCTGTTTCAAATCTGAGTTATTACGAAATTAATAATAAAGGAAAGGCGTGTTTCAGCTTCGCGTTCGGCATCCGGTAAAATGGGTAGGCAAGGCTTGGCCTGGGCAAAACAAAAGATTGGCAGTTATTAATCTGCCAATCTCATTAAAATTTCAGGATATTTGATGGACCAGTAATATTTGTATTCGCTGTAAATATGCCGCAAAATAATGCGTATTTGGAATTGACGATTGCCGATCTGCCCCGGCTTTTATTTTGCCACGGCCCGGGTTTGCATACCCATTTTACCAAGACTCGTATTCCATACTTCTAAAACGAGGCTCTTTGTTTAAAGCAGCTATGACATTATACGAAAAAGGGTCGACCTGACTATGATGAATTTGCTTGTTATGCAACAGTTCGCGTATGAAGGGAAATTTTTGAAACATGCCAAATATATTGGTGCCGATTTTGTGAAGTAAATTGAGGCTAAATATTTCAATGCGTTGACAGTTTTCACACATGACGTTGGTGTTAGCTTGTTCTGATTTTCGTTTCGTTTTCATTATTTATGCTTTGTAACTTGGAGACTATCGTCTGTATTTCGTGATTTTTACGTATCAAATCAAACAGATACTTCGGTAAATCAAACAGTTAACTGTTTACCTGCGCAAATTAAGCAAAATCTTTTGTATCAAAAAAGTACTGAAATACAATTCATTCTATCGGTAATTCGGCATTATCTTTTGCGTAATGGTAGATTACAATGCAATAGGTTTTGTTGAGTCGCTCGGCATTTTCTCGAGTTTATTCAGTTTAAATAGAGTTTGATATCGCTGACGGAAATCTGTAGGTATATATATATATATATATATATATATATGATTCATTTCGAAAAAATAAATTGTGTTCTTTATTTGTTATAGTGCATGTTTCTTGTGTTTAATTGTTTACAATTTCTATTTACTAACCATATTTGAGTGTTACGCTTCGATTTATAAGCAAGATACAGAGATTTGCTCACAATTCTATGTTTGTACACAGATCTTAAAAACTAAAGATTAAAAAAGTAAAGAAATTGTCAATATTTATTAAGAAAATTTTCAAAGTCTGTTCTTCCAGAAACCAACTTTAACAATTATTGTATTGTAAACTTAACCTTTAAAGCTCACCTGAGGGTGGGGCCACAATGGGGGGGGGGTCGAAGTTTAACAAATAAATATATAGAGTAAATCTTTACTCTATATATTTATTTGTTAAACTTCGACTAACTAATCAGACATGAAAGCTGAAACTTGTGTGAGAGCATCATCAGGTAATGTACATTCATAGTTGTGAAAATCATGACCCC
Organism: Magallana gigas; assembly: GCF_963853765.1. NCBI lineage: Eukaryota > Metazoa > Mollusca > Bivalvia > Ostreida > Ostreidae > Magallana > Magallana gigas. The sequence goes on from NC_088861.1 coordinate 23,361,353, forward strand.
CGGGGGTAGGGTGGGGCCACAATGGGAGATCGAAGTTTTACATAGGAATATATACAGTAAATCTTTAAAAATCTTCTTCTCAGAAACTAATCGGTCAGAAAAAGCTCACACTTGTGTGGAAGTATGCTCAGGTAGTGTAAATTCAAAGTTGAAAAAATCATGACCCCCGGGGGTAGGGCCACAATGGGGGGTCGAAGTTTAACATATGAATATATAAAGTAAATCTTTAAAAATCTTCTTCTCAGAAACTAATCGGCCAGGAAAGCTCACACTTGTGTGGAAGCATCCTCAGGTAGTGTAGATTGAAAGTTGTGAGAATCATGACCCCCGGGGTAGAGTGGGGCCACAATGGTGGGTCGAAGTTTTACATAGGAATATATAGAGTAAATCTTTAAAAATCTTCTTCTCAGAAACTAATCAGCCAGGAAAGCTGAAACTTGTGTGAAAGCATCCTCAGGTAGTGTAGATTCATAGTTGTGAAAGTCATGACCCCCGGGGGTAGGGTGGGGCCACAATGGGGGATCGAATTTTTACATAGGAATATATACAGTAAATCTTTAAAAATCTTTTTCTCAGAAACTATTCAGCCAGGAAAGCTGACACTTGTGTAGATGCATCCTCAGGTAGTGTCAATTCAAGGTTGTGAAAATAATAACCCCTGGGGGTAGGTTGGGGCTACAATGGGGGGTCGAAGTTTAACATATGATTATATAAAGTAAATCTTTAAAAATCTTCTTTTCTCAGCCAGGAAAGCTGAAACTTGTGTGGAAGCATCCTCAGGTAGTGTAGATTCAAGGTTGTGAAAATCATGACCCCTGGGGGTAGGTTTGGGCCACAATGGGAGGTCGATGTTTTACATAGGAATAAACATAGTAAACCATTAAAAATCTACTTCTCAGAAACTAATCAGCTAGGAAAGCTGAAACTTGTGTGAAAGCATCCTCAGATAGTGTATATTCAAGGTTGTGAAAATCATGATCCCCAGGGGTAGGGTGAGGCCACAATGGGTGGGGGGGGGGGTCAAAGTTTAACAAAGGAATATATAGGGTAGATCTTTAAAAATCTTCTCAGAAACTAATCAGCTAGATGATTCTTTACAATTGTTAAGACTTTGGCCCCAGGACAATTCTTAGGCCTCACGAGAAGGTTCAGAGTTTGATGTACGTTTATATCCCATATATAAACTATTGTTAAGGATCTTTTTGAGAACTGCAATACTCAACATATGATATGACTATAAAATCATCCTGTTAGAAAAGGGACTAATGATTATAAACAAAAGAATGTCCAGGGGAAAATGGATTTTATTTATACAGGATCTACATGTATTATTGTACATTGTCCAGATAGTTTGTATTATGACTCCATTAAGCTGATTTTATCATACCTATTGTTCCTCAGGTGAGCGATGTGGCCCATGGGCCTCTTGTTTTTTATACAATTCATTGTAGCCAAGGGATGCATGTCTTCGGAACTCTGTAACTAGAATTTCCTCAGTTCCCATTCAGCACAAATATCTTTAATTCACTCTTTATAAGGCCAATCACCAATTTCTGAAGAAAATTACTAATCAAAACCTGTAAAATTCTCTACATACTGGTTTTTATGAGATTTTGACCCTTTCATATTTTGCTAATTTTTCATGATTTTTCAGCTTTTTAGACCTCCCCCAGCTAATTCCCTGCAGAGGGTTGACCTTCCGTACCGCGTGCATGTTGCACTATCACATGTCAGAAACTTACCGGTGTATAGTTTACAATGTCCCATCCACCTACTTTTCGTGTTATTTTACCTCCCGTCTGTAACTTGCAATTTCACTGTGTAAAGTCAACACAACAGTCATAGCCGCAGGTTTTGCATTTTACTTCTGATTCTCATGTACCTAACTTAAGGGGCCTACATATTGCATATCAATTTCAACAAGAGACACCCCTCTAACTAATGATAATCATTAAAAATCATTTCATGAATTTTAACAAGCCTTCAAGTACAGCAACTCTCAATTTTACAAAAATATTGACGGGTACTTTATTCGAAACTGTCCCTTGCTACCTTTAACATACACTAACATTCTCTGAAAAGTCATTTTTTCTTCAAATTAAAAAGTACACCACATTTTGCCAATTCCATTGAGGTTTAAGAAAAATATGGCCATTTAAGTGAACCCACCATTTCCACTTTCCTCTATTTAACACAGATTCACAGGGCTCTCCATAAATAAAGCATCTTTACCTAATCTTTTTGAGGTCAACTGTTGTTCAACCTCCTTAAATAAGAAACCTTATTCAATACTACATACATCTGCTTGATATTATCATGATAAAAGCATCACATCACTTAGAAATCCCTTTACATGTATACCCTCCCCCTATCTTTTGATTTTCACAAGAAGCATTAGTTTGAACACTTTAACCTAATATTATGAAACTTGTGGCAGTTTCTTTGAGTCATTTCTTACACATGTTTGAAAACAACCATCACTGATATTTAAAATTGATCTTTCTTGGTAAATGGATGATTTGTAGCATTTTTATTCACAAAAAGTCATGTCGCCCTACATGTGATTTCTTGTTTTCATGAAAAACTAAGCTTATAATCATATTTAGTGGATATCTTATATATTCTGGTTTCTAGTCTCCTTTTAACTTTGCTAAATTAGTAAGACCTACAAGTGTGATGTGTGCGTTTAATTAAAATGAAATTTAATTACACCCGGGTACCTGGGGACGGATTAGAATTCCATGAAAAATGTTCAAATTTTACATGTTTTTCTACATTTTTGATGCATATATACAAATATTTGCATTTCCATTGTTCTTTCCCACTGTAAGCCCATACGGAGGAGCTGCAATTATTTCTCTATAATCGCAATTGCTCTGTCTGTATACTATGACGTCATAAAGGTGTAACGTTATATATACTTTTCCATGACGTTATAGATTTAAACCACTATATACGATACATCATGTGTTTTTCTCCAACTCCATAAAATTGATGTATTTAATTAAAACATGTTTTGATAACATTTTAAAGGAATTACTGTTTTAACATATCATTGATTCTGTTAACAAATCTATGTGAATTAAAAAGATACATTACAGTCTGAATGTATAGTTTTGATGTAATAGCTAAATGTCAAGGTCTAGGCTAATACAGGGTATTTGCGAGTGGTAAAATGCAAATATAAGTAATAAACAACGATTATTTAGTGAACATGGCGTTATGAATAGCAACTGCTCTGCTGGCATATTTTCCATGATGCGCTAGTGCGCATCATGGAATATGCCAACAGAGCAATTGCTATTCATAACGCCATGTTCACTAAATAACGTTGTTTATTTCTTAATAAAAGGGTAAACATATGTTGTTTTTTGTTCATTTCAAGAGTAATTATCATAGCAGATGTTATTTCAAGGTCAGTTGTACGTTTACATATCCTACATGTAATGGCAATGGAGTCCATTGGAAAGAGGGGGTGGCTTTTTTAATTCTGTAAATACATCAAAAATACCATTTTTTGATAGGAAGGAGCAAAAACTTGAGTTTTTTGACATATTGTATACTTTGATAACTGCATTTGTCTACATGTAAAGTTCATTTGAAATAAAAATATGCTGTTTTAAAAAAATTGGGTGATATAAGTCAGATGGCTTAATGTTATTTCATAAAATCAGACAGCAAAATGGCTGCAAATTCATAAATTGAATGATTTAATTGATAAAAACTGTTTTAAAGTATTTATTCTTATCTCAGTAATTAACTTAAGCCTATTAATTGTCATCAGGATAGGAAATACTTACTCTCTAAGCCAATTTACTCTAGTGATGGTCATTCTACACATTTAAGAGGGAGTTACTCCCCTTGAATATTTTAGCTAATAAATCATGTCATGACATCCATAGCCAAGAAAATCATCCATTTTCACAAAATGTAGTACTTATGGTACAAAATCCACTCAAAATTACACTTAAAGGAGAAATATGAAAATACCATGTAGTCTTGAAGGTTGCAGGGGACAGTTTTTTTTATACAATTCATTGTAGCCAAGGGATGCATGTCTTCGGAACTCTGTAACTAGAATTTCCTCAGTTCCCATTCAGCACAAATATCTTTAATTCACTCTTTATAAGGCCAATCACCAATTTCTGAAGAAAATTACTAATCAAAACCTGTAAAATTCTCTACATACTGGTTTTTATGAGATTTTGCCCCTTTCATATATTGCTAATTTTTCATGATTTTTCAGCTTTTTAGACCTCCCCCAGCTAATTCCCTGCAGAGGGTTGACCTTCCGTACCGCGTGCATGTTGCACTATCACATGTCAGAAACTTACCGGTGTATAGTTTACAATGTCCCATCCACCTACTTTTCGTGTTATTTTACCTCCCGTCTGTAACTTGCAATTTCACTGTGTAAAGTCAGCACAACAGTCATAGCCGCAGGTTTCGCATTTTACTTCTGATTCTCATGTACCTAACTTAAGGGGCCTACATATTGCATATCAATTTCAACAAGAGACACCCCTCTAACTAATAATAATCATTAAAAATCATTTCATGAATTTTAACAAGCCTTCAAGTACAGCAACTCTCAATTTTACAAAAATATTGACGGGTACTTTATTCGAAACTGTCCCTTGCTACCTTTTTATCGATATAACAGATAGTATATCAATTCATTTACCTTTTAAAACACAAAAATAAACACTGCCGTGATGAATGGAAAATTAATATTGCAATGTTTAAAATGTTCAGGGATTTAATGTTTCTATATTGCAGTTTGAAAGACACATTGCTTAATTATATCAAGACTCCTTGCTATGACATTTCTTCGATAACAACACACAATGCAACGGATGTTACAGATTTAGTAAAACAACTTCCGGCAACAATTGGAAATACCAAAGCAACAGATGTCTGGCTGTGTACATTCACATAGGAAAAACCTCGTAAAAAATCTACAAAGAAGAAGTCTTAGTTAGGAAAACTATAGATTTTTACTGAAATTCTTAGTACATTTTTTTTATCGTCTATGTATTATATAATTTCCATGCTTATTTGGCATTTGCATCATATGTGGTTATATATGCAGGTTTGGAATACATTATATATATTAATCTTAATGAGGTGTTAACGTGTAATTTTATGAGTTTGAACAATAAGTTTATATAAGTATTGATATGTAAGTAACATTTGTATAATTATATTGTATTAATGTAACCATATTATCATATATGTGACAAGATGTTGTATTGAAATTAAAATAAGTATGTAATAATAATAATAAGTATGTAATAATAATAAGTATGTAATAAGTATGTAATATTGGTATGTAATATTGAAACCAAATATGTTAAAGTAACAAATGCGCTCAACTTTTACTGAATGCAAGTAAATTCTAAATTTAATAATGCTGAAATGAATGATTCGAAATCAATGACAAATTTGCAATAAGAGAATCATATAATAAATGAACATTATCATAAAGATTCATGAATTCACATCCTTTGCAAATAATAATACTTACACTGGTTTTTTTTTTAAATATATTTTGTGGCCGTTTTTCTATGCTTTGCTATTTTTACTGGAGTGAACTGGGGAATAGATGATGTTTAACATATAACATCTATATAATCTTTATATATTTATTTGTGTATTTAATTGTTTTATGTATTTTTATGTCGCACGTGTGTGACCTTGAGAGCACATACTTGGTCTTGATATGTGATTTGTTCATACCAAATATGCTAAATTTTTATTACTCATTTCAAATATCCTTTGTATTCTTTTGTTTACTTATAAACACGTTCACTTCAATTGTTTGTTTATGTAGAAGTTGATTGCAGTTTACAAAATCTTTGCTAAAAAATGGATCTTTTGTTCTCTTAATTTTATATATTCTTCTTCTTTGTGTATAATAAATTTTAACTTTTTATGTGATGTTATTTTTTGAGGAGTTATTAATATATTCATTTTATTATTTTGAATAGAAGTGTTATTTCTATGCTTGAAGAAGGCACGCATTGCGTGTTCAAACAATAAGTATGTTGCATGGATTATTCTTCCTTGTTGAGTGATTTATGCATCGAAGTAGAACGACAAGAGTCTGTATAGGATTGAATTCTAATAAATTTTACCTAAGGTAAAATTGACATGGATTTGTCTAATGAATAGTTAAATCACACATGAGGACCACGATGTAAATTAGTACATTTTTACTAATTGTGTTATTTTGTCTAATAAAAGACTTAATTATTATAGGACATCAGGACAACTAGGTGGAAATGTTTGGTATGTTGAGTGCATATCTGGGATCATGCAACAAACTTTATTAAAAGGATGATGGTTGGCCTAGTATCCATACTTGATTTATGTATTCTTATGTATATGACATATATTTTTGTTTATATAACAGCTTGATGATTTATTTATTTAAGGTTTCTATTTTTCGAACTTTTTTTTTGCCTTAGAAATGATTGTATGTACTTCATATGTTTGTTAACACTATAATTAACACATAATAAATTTGATTATTTAAGACAGTGTTTTCTTTCAGAGGCTTGGGTGTTAGGTATGGACTCTAGTTATCATATGATTAATGCGTATGCATTATCCTTAAAAATCTTGGAAATTTAGCAAACAAAATAAGTACAACATGGTTAATAGCAGGCGTGGTCAGTGCATATCTAAAAGAGCAAAAAGTCTATTGCATATTATGTGGTGAAATCCGTGGACCAAAAATGAGGTCACATACGTGTACGAACAGAGGAAATTCGAGTGGAAATCTGCACATTGTTTAAAGAATGTTTTGTGGACCTGCGTGAAAAGTATATTAATCTAGGGCAGGACAATTGGAATTAGGTTGGGGCAAGTCCACGGGTTGCATTTAACAATGGTGAGAGATGTGTAGTTCTTTCTGCGCTCGCCCCAACGGTCACACCGTAAATCATATTCATCATTCATATTATTATAGTGTGAAAATATTATTATAACTATCTGTTTATACTGTCACATATGACTGTATGATCGTCTGTTGCAGATGGCATGACAAAATTGTATTGCCAAAAGGAGGGAAACATAATACTATTTAGATTTCGTACAAAACAGCTGATTATGAATGTTCGTCTAAAGCTTTTACCAATTTTTAAGAAGAAAATTGACATTTTCTAAGCGTGTTAAGTGATTTTCTTCCTATCTTATCTCCTTCGTTAGAAGAGTTCAATTAATCGGTGAGTACAATGTAGCTATATTGTACCACGACATGTTATCAATTTAGGACAAAATGGCGTTTTAAACGGATGTCAGACATGCTGTGACGATGTAGCCTTTCACCTTAAGGACGTTGTTTACTCAGTGTTTTAGTTCTCAAATTCGGATTGTTATAACGTTCAATGTCATGAGTAAAATATGTTCTAAACACTAAAAGTATTCATGAAATGAATTATCATTGACATACCATTCGATATTTTTACTAGATTATGGAATTAGGCTCAAACAAAGTTGGACTTTTAGCAAAACAGAGAAAATTTGGACTAAAATTTTCAGATTTTGTTTTTCACTAAAATATTTGTGGTAGTACTGTAATATTCAAAGTTAAGATTTTATTTGTTAGTCAACATTATTTTGCATGTTTTATCTCACTTTTTCGTTTAGATGTTTAGAATGGCACACACTACAAAAAAATTGAAAAATGCTTAAAATTAAGCCATAAAAGACACCATATCTCAAAATGTTTATCATTGGCCTCATGTAACTTTTATGCCTGCTGAGTAAGGTCAATATACGTAGTTTAATGCTATAAATGTTTTAGTATTATCATCATTCAGTTTTATGTAAAATTGAATCAAACAAGAGAAGGAATTTGAAAACTGATAGAGGAAATCGGACTGGATTATTCATAAAAATTGACTCATCCTAAATTTAAAATACATAAAAATTGTGAATGAAAACCCATTGCTTTGTGTCTGTTTAGTGTCACTGCCATTCATAAACTGTATTTCATTTTTAAAAGAGTTTAGCAATTTGTATTATTTTCACAATTAAAAAATTTCAATCATACTGTAAAATTTTTAGGGGCTTTTTTTTTTAATTTCCAAAAAATATTCAATGACCATTATCTCAAAAAGTAGGTCACTGGCCTACTTTTTTTAAAAGTGAAAAATAGCACTACCATGATAGGTCTTTAACACACAAAAGATCGTTTTTAATTATCATCAATGAATTTTTTTTCTGAGTAAACATATACCTAAAGCAAGTTTATTATATTAAAAGCTCTAATCACTAGGAAAACTATCACTTTTAAAAACTGTCACAATATCAATGTTACCTGTATGTTTATAGGAACGTGTATTTGTAGTAGTTAGGGCTGTATGGACATTGGTTATCGGTCTGGGTAGCTTAGTGGTAGAGCTCCTGACAAGAGTTGAAGGGTCCCCGGGTTCAATTTCCGGACTTGATATTGTGCTCATGACCTCTAATACGGATCTGCGACAATTTCGGGTATAGTCTGTCCCAAGATATTTACGATTCGCATTCGGACAATTGTAATAAAAATACTTGGGTAAGAAGTCCAATTGAAATCGATAAAAGGGAAATTTTCAGGATAATTTCATTCATATCATTATTATTATTAATATCATTTTCCCTCGTAAAATTCACAGAAACGAAAACAGATTTCCAAAGGAGATTTATAATGGGGAATGTTGACATCTTTTCTCCATTCGGAACTCACTCGGAATACCTCGTACTATTTTTCAACGTTATCATCCGGGCTTAATGTACCCAACAAGCTAGAGGGGGTGTTTCAAAATGGAAATTTTGAGATTTTTTCGTTTTTTTTAATGTACATCGTCTAAAACAAGAGGTATTAATAAATATCGAATAATTCAAGAAAATATGCGGCAAAAATATCTTTGGACAGACTGTTGTAAAAGTTAAAGTACTCAGGAACATGAAACAAAATAGCATACAATATCTTATATTTACATTCTACTGTGTTTTTCCATTAAATTCCGTGATGTTTAAATGCCTCTAAATGAAACACCTATTCACTGCGTATGAATTTACGAGTAATTTACAGAAGTAGTTCTCAAACAATCATTTCTATGTTTTAGGTTAAAAAATGCATTTCATGAATGTTGTCGAAACATCATGTTTTATAATTATTCAACAAAAAAGTTGACTTTATTGTTAAAAGCAATATTTCAAGAGTTATTTATCATGGATTATATTTTCATGCTCGTCGATCTCATCTCAACAGTCTATGTGAAAACCAGTTTTAACCGGTTTTACAAAACAGCTGTTCTTGCTGTTACTTATTCACTCCCTCCGTGATCTGCACTTTATATCGATTTATTTAAGTAAACAATTGATTTCTTCAGTAAGGGAATGTAAATATAAGCATTAAATGATTTATTTTTGACGTCGTCGTGTCAATAACTGCCGTCAGGTGAGCAGACAAATTATCATAACGCGCTAACGCGCGTTATTCAATTTGTCTGCTCACCTGACGACAGTTATTGACACGACGACGTCAAAAATAAATCATTCAATGCTATAGCAACATCACATATAATGTGAAAAACATCGCATGTTTTTGCATAAATAATTTTTTAATCACTTTTCTTTACGCACAGAATAAAAACAGTTGATAAATTAAATTCATTTTAATTGTTAAGAAAAATTATTTGCGATTTCTCAAAATTACTCCCTCTCGAATATAAAGAGAAATTTTCCTATATTTACATTGCAATTATGCATCCTTTTATGAATCTATAGAATAACGAAAAGTTTACGTTTAATTCTGTGTGAACTTTTTCATACGTTACAATGCTTATCGCATGCGTTTATCGTCTGAGATCTAGCTACAAGTCTGTTTACACGTGTGCGTACCAAAATTCGGGTTATGTATTTACACGTAGTACTACGTGTACAATAATTAGGATTCAACATTTCAAACAGGTTCATTTTACTCTCAATGTTTAAGAAATAATTTTATTACTTTGGTGAAACCAAAAGCATACTAGTCTTTAAATTTATCCTCTGCTTTACTTTACACAACATCTGATATACAATTAGTCTATGTTTTTATAAAAAAAAAATGCTACACCATCTTCGTGTACGTTTGATTCTACACGTTTTGTACAACTTGTAGAATTACGCGGTATGCAGAAAATATGACCTAATACACATAAAATTAGGGGATTCTCCAAGTCACAAGTACTCGTACACCGGCGTACACGTTGAAAGGTTTTAACCTCTCTATTATTATATAATTGGTTGGTACGTGATTAAATCTTCTAAGAAACCCGTCGAACTTTACTGGGTATTATTTCATTAGAAAAACGCCAAAACAGCACCACAAACAGTACTATGTTTTGGGCGGTATTTAATTTACATGTTTACAAATACATATTAGGCAAATTTTATAAAAAAAAAACAAGGGGCAGTAAGTATGCAGCTACATGAAGGTAAATGAACAGATTTACTGTAAATCTTAAAGAACGATTTAACAATATTTGTTGGTAAGTTTTCTCGTGAGATTTCTATAGACTGAGTAATCCCGCAACCCTCCTTGTTAAAAAAGTTAAAAATTAAAAAAAAAAACCCACCACAACTTGTAGTATAAGTGCTTTAATTTTACCCAAAATATTAGTTTTCTTCATGTTCTTGTCTTTCTAAATTTGTTAACAATTCAATGCCGAGGAAGTCCGAAAAAAATGGATACAACTGTGTACATGGACATGGTGATGCCTATACAATGTACACAGAGGCGCAGATGCCTTTAGGCACTTAAGGCACGCGTGCCTACACATTATTTTAAGACCAAAAGTAAAAAAAAAAATGTTGAATGTCACATTTACAACCATTTTAACAAGAGCTTAGACTTTGGGTATTTGTGTCAAACAGCAATGTGACGTAGGTCTGTCTATTTTATTGTTGGCCACTCAGTCATTGCTCTTTGAAATCAACAAGATGTGTCTGGCTTTTGAGCTAAGATTACGCAATCGGTGCATCTTTCGCTTGAAATTTTACCGCGTCATTTTTAACTTGTTTGGACGCAAGAAATAAGGGCTACATGTACGACCAACCGAAAGTCCAAGGTCTTGTTAAAATGGTTCTAATTAAAAAAAAATACAATAAAAAGCAAACAGTTAATACCTTTCTTTTCCCTATTTCAAAACTCTTCTTGTTTGCGGTCACAAATATGTGACGTCGATGTTGCTAGTTATTGCGCAGTCAACCAGTGAAAAAACAATGTACTTTGTTGTGATAAAATGGCTCAGAGTTTAGAGCACCAGACATTAACTAACCTTATATATGTAGGGCTTTTATTTTGTGGTTTCGATACCACCAAAATTTAAGGCAATATTTTTTTCTCATCCGTTTGTCAAGCATAATAAAAACTGAATTTATTTAGATATTGTGCTTTTGCAAACTTGTATTATAATAAATTTGAATAGATTTAGTTAAAAAATCAAATTCAAAATTGTATTTTACGATGAAACCGAATGGCCATTTGTCCTATCTTATTCCCCCTCTTCTTTTCCGCCATTCACTTTGATAACGCTTAAAAAGACTGCTGGTAAAAACAGTATTGGATTGTTGTAAAAAAAATGTTTTTTGTCTTTTTACTTCGAAAAATTCTTTTAAAAAATGAACATTTTATGTAATAAAATTGTCTAAAAAATTTTACTTGGTGCTCTCTAAAACACGAAATTCGTTTACCGTCGGGGGCCTTCGCCCCCCCCCCCCCCTGAACCCCCTACCAGGGCGCTGCCCTGGACCCCTCGCCTTATTTGGTGCCTATACTTCATTCTAGTTCTAGCTACGCCACTGGTACGGGTTGACTATTTGTGCACGATATGTCTATACAATATACGGGTTGACTATTCGTGCACGAGATGAACGATTCAGGTATGAATCGGCTTGCGCACGATCTGACCTGACAACCAATACAAAACGAAAGTTACATGTAAGTGTTTTATCTGCTCCAAAAGAAGGTAATTGTCTTTTGTGTTCTTATATTAATACCGTGTGTCCGTGTCATCCATGTAATACTATTGTTAGTAAATTGTGCTATTATTTACACTTTGTCGTGAAACCGATATTATGTAAACATATTACTCAGTAGTGCATAAGGCAATAAGCCTTACCTTATGACGAACAAACTATAGACATGGACATGGTACACTGTACATCAGACAATACAACAAGATAGGTGTTAACTGGTAAGTGGACGGGACTGGACTGACTACTCTGGAGCTCCAGGTATTGGGGTGGGCAGTGGACCAGGGTCAGAGGTCATTTACATATTTAACAACATGTATTAGCATAACAATGTACATTTCACTACAACTTGCAAATGTGTACCCTTAGATATTTCTGCATAACAGTAGTCTGGGACAAGAGGGCAAAGTAGCGCCTGAATAATTTAGGTCATTACTTTTTCTACGTACTCTAACTAACCGACTTGCGCTAAAACACACCTGATATATCGTAATCAAAAAATGGTTTAGGCATAAAGAGAAAATAAATTATCTGCATATTATATCTTGTAATACAAAATTTTATTCATTCATTTTTTTACCATATATAACATTAATTGCGGGGATAAATACTAATGGCTTAAGATTCACGTAAGATAATAATCTATGGATCGACATCGTAACAAAGCGTTTTTGAAAATTACAATATTGCAATTTGTCAAAGTAGATAGTTACGACCAGTCACGATCAAAATCGCAAACGTTATATAATATCACAGGCCTTTCGTGTTTAGTCAATACTTAAGGATGATGGACCAAATTCACTTCTACAATACGGATTTTTATGAAAATTTTATATGTGACGTTATTTTTCTTCAATTGTTGATGAAAAGTACTGCGCAAACTCTTAGAAAAAGGCTTGTACATCATTGCAAAGTTGATTTATGAAAGCACAGAAATATTAGAGTATGCTATACATTTTATTGAAATAAAATACTGGTATTTCAAAACTTGAGCACAGGGACGGTTTTCCTATACTTACAAGTATGGATGCGGATCGGAATGTGAATGATTTCTTCAATGGTTCGAACTCTGTTAAATAATCTATGTAGATGCTTATAAATATTGTGAGCTAATATAAAACTCACTTCATGCAGAACTTTGACAATCCCCTAGCATGCACAGTGAATTTAAAAATGTTGAAACGTGTATTTTAGCATGTTAAATGGTAACAATATTATAGTGTGTATTGATGACGTTGAACAGCTATACCTACGCGATTTTTCATTGAGTTTTAGTGATTGTTACATAATATTGAGAATTCGATGTTTATAACTATCACTCTTTGTTAAGTGCGCAATATATCTGCATAAAGTGAATTAGGCCCGTTCTCCTTAATTTCAAAATAAGTATTATTATTTGTTAGATTGGTAGAATTTTTGTTCATTACAAAAGATTGGCGTCAAATGAAATTTCGCTCTAATATGTTAACTTTCATGGGTTTTTTTTAAAATTTTATTCAAACTACTTAAATACTTTAGTTTTTAAATTGTGTAGTGTCTAAGAATCATGCGAATGACAAAATTTGTGTATTTATTTTTTGTTAGGTACATCTTGAAATGGCTAAGAAATCATCATCTGCCCAACACTTTCAAGAGTGTGATAATTGTGAAGAAAATCCTGCGGATTTTCTGTGTAAGACTTGCCCTGGCCATCTTTGCGAGAACTGTAGAATTGAGCATAGGAAGAAAAAAATGACCCGGAGCCATGAGATTATATCTTTGATATCAAACAATGAAAACATGGTAGATATGTTGTATTGTGTTGAGCATACAAAAAGGAGACTAGAATGTTACTGCAACCCTTGTAAAGAACCAGTGTGTACAGATTGCATCGTACAGTCTCATAATGGGCATTCCGTGGAATTGTTGTCCACCGTTTACAAAAGAATCACAGATCACGCAAAGAAACAACAAGAAAAAATCGATAACATTCTTCTGCCAAAGTACAAAGAGTTTCTTTTTAACGAAACGGCAAAACAGTCAGCATTAACAAGAAGAGCAGAGGAAATTAAGAAGAACATTGAGACACATACACAAAATCTAGTTGAAATGATAAAAACCATTGGCGCACAGACTGTTGAAGATTTATCAAAGAAAGAGAAAGATGGTCTTCAGGAAATAGAACAGACTAAGAACAACTTTAAAAAAAAGATCAATGAATTACAACTTATTAGTAGCACCATATCGACAGATATTGAAGCTAGGCCCAATATCTCATTTTTTAACATGCATGAGAAATATGACCTCAAAAGGTTTGAAACAACTCCACCGAATACTGATTATTCATTGACCGACTTTCAACCTGGCGATATAGAAAGAGTTTTACAAGACAACTTTGGAATACGGCCAATTTTGCATAGATACAGAAACAAAAGTTTTGTAAGTAAATTTGATGTTCATTCAATAAACCACTCTATGAATTTAGTAGCATACAATATGTAATTTTCTCTATAGTCAAAACTTAAAAGCTTAAAAAAGTATTTGCTAATATCAAATGTGTCTTCTTGAAAAGTTATTATAATTCAACTTTGTTTTAAGGTCTAGATCTAGTAAATGAAAGGTGCCAGGTTTAAGAAATTCAAGATATCAATTCTTTTAATGATGCTTCATAATAATATCTTTGTTTCATAGGGTGTACCGGGGCTTAAAGTTTTGTTAAACACAATGAAAATCGTTATAAACAATCATTTTCTATGAAATATGAAGGATAAAAGTAACAAATCTCAGAGTTTTGTCCATTTTTGACTAATGAAATACATCTAGATTGCCTACAGTCTCTCCAAAAACGGCATTAAACAAGCTCTTGACCTCCTCTTTAAAATGATGTCTAATAGTGTATAGGTACTGGGATTACTTTCTCCATGATTTAACATAGAATGTCAAAATACTGTTTAATTTTCTACATAATTCCTTTCGAGCCGTAAAATACGGGAAAAGATTCATCAAATCAATTATGACGTCATAATGGTTCTAGCACCAAAATTTAATAGAGGATTTGTAAATGTCATCATAACTAGAAATGAATGCATTGCACATCAAAGTATTTTATTAAATGTATGGGTTATTTAGGTCATATTTGTTTAAAAACATTGGTCCATGTACAATATAAAGCTGGCATAAATGAAATATAAATATTTGGTCAGCATATTAGTTTCGATCACTCCTAAGCTGTGACTGGAGTATTTATATACTCTACCTATGCACCCACTGACGGGGTGGGGGGTGCATTAAATTTAATTTTAATTAAAAATTTAATTTATTTATATAATTATCCCTATAATAGGTTCAGAATGCGAGCCAGACTCTTTACTGATTATAGTCAAAATTAACAACAGTAATAGTAAAAATTAAGTAAAATAAAAGTAAGCAAAAATATGCCACATAACGATCACGATTCACGGTAATTAATTTGGGGAATAATCAAGCTTCACATTGCAGTTGTTCAACTTGTTGAATAATCATGTTAATTGGATCGATGCCGGTGGGAGGGGTGAGGGTAACTATACATAGAAAGATACGTCTCTGTATGAGGTTAATGATAATCCGCAAGTAATATACGATACAGACAAAGAACCATGCCATGTTTATCCGTTGAATGTCATTATTAATCAATATTTAGGTCAACACTAGATGGTTCTTGAAAAATTCTCTTTATTTGACATCACAGAAAGGGGGCTGTATAAAATGTATAAATAGCCACTATACGATTACACACCATTGCTTGTGATTCCCAAGCATTCTCAGACTCAAGCATATTCATACTTACTTGGAATTTAACGTATGGACCAAAATTTACTAGAGAAATTAAGTTTGCTAATTGCCATATATTATGTATAGTTCTATTGTATATTTTGTAATTGCAAATTAGATGCTTATTTTAATAATAATATTGAAATATGATTCCTAAACGAATATTGCAAATTTTTGCCGCTAGGTGGTGTCCGTCGAATCCACCAGATTCGTTATCGACGTCACATGCAAGCTGACCGGTAGCAATAGAGCCTCTGTCTAAAAAGTAATGCATTCTTTAGATTTATTAATTAACATGAACAGAGTAATAATCAGAATATATATCTGATTATATTAACCACTTATGATTTTGTACGATTACACTTCAAAAATTAAAAATGTTATATTTTCCCCAACTCGATAAGTACGGGGAGAAAGATCTATCAAATCCTGTTTGATGTCATAATGGATAAATGAGATGGAAACAAACAGCAATTTTGAAACTAAACATTTGAGTTACGCTGATCTAATAAGAGTAAATGCTACGAGCGTTTTTGTGACCAAATTTTGAGTAAAATTTTCTCAAAAAAATGACAATAAATGATTTTCTGTAAAAAAAAAAATTATTAAAAAAGTTTTGAGTTGGCGGTAAAAGCTATATATAGGCCGGCCATGCCGGGTCAGTCGAGAAAGCGGAAACAAACCATTTCTTTTCTTAGGCCTTAATCAAAAAAAGGAATAAGCTTTGGACTCTGCCATTTATCAGTACATGAATGTCCTCTTCAAAAGTCATTACACAAGTAAATGCATTCAAAGCTTGGATAAAACGGTTGTAACAGTAATTAAGTGTGTCTGTTTAAGGAGAGTAATTTAAATGTTACCATTGAAAATATGACAAAAAATAGTATGTGTTATTTTTGGAACAACGATGATATTATTTATTGAGCGCCCCTTGTAAATTTAATCAACAAAACTAGGCATTTAACGTTATATCGTATCTAATATTTTAAAAGTAGATACCAAGCCAGTTAGATGAATTTACAATAAAAGTAATAAAAATGGCTAACAAAACAAACATTTAAAATTGTCCAATTTTGGGGGAAATCAGTCCATTCTTCAGGATATTACAAAAATGAATTACCGTACATGAAATAAAAACAAAGATTCAAAATCTTTTTTAAGGTATGAATCTTATTTGAATTATAAGAGTATAACATGATTTTAATATTAGATAATTTATTCTCTATAAATCGCAAAAAAGAGAAATCATTACATGTAATGATCTTTTAATTAATAGTGTGGTCTTGAGGGTGGAAATGACAGTCAACCAATCCAGGAGGCTGGGGAGGTGGAAATGATGGAGGGTCAAGATGTGTATCCACCTGACTTTGGTGATATGGTGGAACACACAGGACAAGTCCATGTGGAGAGGAAGGTGGATATTGCCCTCTTCATTAAGTTGACGGCCCGTCCTGCACTAGCAATGGTGAAAGACCCCGATGATGCAGAGAGGACAACCGAGAGAGTGAACATCTTCCTGGAACTGCTTATGCAAGAAACAAAGGGTATGTACATTAGGGACCTGTAATTGCCATGGGTTGCCTACCTTGATATTACATTGTATTGGTATATTTAATTTTTATGAGATCTCATTAAAATGAAAATATTAATGCCAGTTTGAATAAAATTTGCCATCTGACGGCTAATTATTGTTTCAGGAGAAAAATTGAACTTTATGCAAGGAATAAGTCGACATCTGGCAGCCTTGATGAAGGAGAAAGAGGAAACCATGGGGCAATCAGCAGTGAGCTGGCTGTATGCTGAGGCCACCAAGAGGGACTGTATAAACAGTGCAGGCACATTTTGGTTAGTTTGATTTTATTAAGCTATGAAAATGGGTTAACACAATTTGATAATTTTACATTGCCCTTTCAGTTCTGTTAATCTGTTAGATAATCATGAAGTGTGCTGATTTAAGTCTTAGTATTTTGAATTTAAAGGAAAGCTAGAAATCAGTGCATTATAGAGAAACTGTCCCCCATTTTGGCTGGCATTATTGCTCAACTAGACACCAACAGTAACCTTGACCTCCTGATTCAAAGAGATTCAAGTTCTTGGGAGCACAAACTATGGCTGGAAATAATCAACAATCCATCAGCCACTCAGATTGAGTATTCTATGGTGGTGTCCCCCAAAAAGCAAGAGGAACTTCCTGAGGTCATTGTCAAAGGAACAGGTTGTGATGGCCTGAAATTTAAAGCATTGATGCCGTTTTCATGGCTAATATACAGACTTATAGACCAAATTCTAAGGACACAAAATATTGAAAAACATGGTAATTTTTTTGTAACACATAGGTTATAATACTAACCTAAGGCTAATTAAATCAACTCTTAAAAAGTGTTTTCCCATACTCAGAATTTTTAAAGTTTTTAAAAATTTTGCTCTGATCCTGATTGGATTTGGAATTAGATTCATTTCTGCTTCTTTATTGGAATTTTTCTGTTAAACACTGTGCAGTGTAATATCCAGTTGATACCAACCCTATTTAAATTTGATGTTTTTTATGGATTCTGATACTTATTTTGCAGTAAATGTTCAAGAGTCAGTTATGAGTGTGTTAGTCATCGTAGAGAAAACAACCTTAGGGAAAGTTCTTCAGAAGTGTCTGTCAGAGGTCAAGGTCATGGATTGTCTCAAGGCCTACCTGAGTGACTTTGTTCACATGGTGTATCATGTGACCAGCCAAGAAGAACATGGGGTACAATGATTGGGTATCATTAAAGACGAAGGTTTTGTTCAATTCAATTTATAATAATTGTTTTAAAAAATTGTTTGATGTTTAGGTTACATGTATATTAGTGCTTAGGAGCATAAATATCTTCATCGTACAAAGAGTAGATAGACAATTACAGCAAATTAGTGTATAGCGAATTTTAAGGAACCATAAAAAACTTCTTTAAAGGTGTTATTCATTATCATAATTATAGCGAATAAAAACCAGATATAAGCATCTAAATTTTTTTGATATTTTCAATGAAAGTACTATATGTGATATTATGCATTTCTGGCCCCAAAAATTAAAGTTCTATATAATAAAGAGCTTTCAAAAAAAGGTTGGAAATACAATATAGTTGAAATCATATTAAAAGCAAGTGTGTTAAATTAATGTTTTCATTTGGTGGTAAAATTGCAGGAATTGGCCCATTTAGGTGACAGCATAGATAAACTGCTAATGAAAAATGATGACTAATATCAATATCAAAGCGATAAACATCCTCTGTATAATGTTTTTATAAAGATTTGATTTTTATACGATTCTATTTAAAAACTGGTTAAATTTTGGGGCAAGATGTATGCATGACCATATCAAATATTGTCCTTTGTAAAACCCCTGTCACACCAGAGCTGCATCCTCACGGTGATCCCGCTGAGTCCTTAAATAATGTAAAACGCAGTAGAGTCTCCTTCAGCGTTGTAACAACGCAACAGCATCTTCGTCCGTCACGGTGGGATTGCCTTGAACATTTTAGAACGCCATGTGGCGGCGCGCACTTTAAACATGTACAAAGTACGTGTCGTGGCTCTGCGTTCTGATAAACACGCCGTAGAAGCTTAGTGAGGTCGCCGTGACAGCGCCATAAGATCTCCACCAGCGCCAGGAGAGCTCCGTCGGGGCGCTCAAGGAACGCAGCTAATCGCAGTGTAGATGCAATGATAAGTCAATTGCACTTGCACAGAGATCTCACGGAGTCCTTTGGGATCTCACTGCGTGTCTATCGCGCTCTCACTGCGCATCTACAGCGTTTGAACAAGTTGTTTTTCATTTGGCTGCATTCACACAGCGACCCCAAAGAGCTGTTGCTGAGTTCATCGCGCTCTCGTGACGTTTCTTCGTCGTTAATACCGCGCTCCCACGACGTTTCTAGTGCGTTGTCATCAAGACCGCGAAAACTTGAACAATGGCTGTTGTACAATAGCAAGCGATGTATTAATTATCAAACTGGATGTAGATGACTATGTAAAAAGTAGCATTTGTTAATATTCCAAGACCTATCAATGGATGTAGATGGAATTCATGCCATTTGGTTCTAAGTTTTCACATCTTTTCTATGTTTTCTAACAACTAATAACGGATCTTATTTGTAGATCTGACTACTAAGAGTTTTGTCCTAGGCTAGTTCTTCACAAATTGTTTAGAAGTAGTTATGTTTCAATTTCAATGTACCTTTTCATAAAATCAAAACATTCTTTTAATCATTTATTTACTTGTTGTAAATTGTAAATTCTTGTTTGTTTCCCATACAATTGTACAAATCAATATTAACCTACCAAGAAGTAAAAAACGTCTTGTGCACGCAGTCAGCGCGCAGAGCACGCCGTGGACGCGCGGTAAAAATTCCTTGCACGTCATGAGCGGAGACTCAGTGAAAGTGGAGTTAATCGCCAAGTAGAACTCTGTGGAAACGCAGTTACATGCCAGTTTGGTGTGACAGGGCCTTAATGTAAATTATTCATTTTATAAATAATAAAATTCGTTAAAATTTGCCAGCGGGGGTCTTAAATTACTTAGGTTTAGGTTTATTTAAGAACTATTATGTATTAGGGTTTTGCTGTAATTAGAAATATTGGATAGTGAAATTATTTGACGTGCATCAAAGTGTGTAATATATGCAATCATCTTCATATTAGATGTATTAAGTTTTACCTAGTAACAGTTTTCCTAACCTTTGCCTGATTGTATGATAATTATGAATAATCCGAACATTAATTTTCAGTTGGTGTATGAAAATTTGCTAAAACGAATACACATGGAATTCAGAGAAGGACTACCTAGTGTTGTCATGAACTTTGTGGCCATCCACGCTGTGTACAGTAAATCTGAGCCCCGTCTCAGGAACTTTGCCAGCATCACGCGAGTGTGGCCAGACTGCAGCGAGCGAATCATTGAGTTCCAGCAGAAGAGTGCTCAGTTCTATCTGGTCACTGACCAAGAACTGGTCAGTCTGATATATAGTAACTTTGGAAATGTATTGTTAGAAGCATTTAGTAATAGGAGAAAAAGCTCTTCATCTGCATGCCACATTAACTTTTATGATGTCATTTAATTTCTATTATGTGAATTAAAACTTAAGGTCATATATTTAGGCTAAGATAAATGTCACTCATATGGTAAAGTTTTATATTTAAAATGCTTTGTTGTTTGAAGCATATAATTTTAGTGATACCTCTTAGATTTTCATATTACATCATTGAAACATCTGCACACTGTTGTGTTTTGACAATGTTCGTATTTGTAAATCAAAATATTTCAGACTCTGGATGTCCTTGGATTGTTCCTACTGTTGAAATCCCTTGAGCCAAACAAAGACTCCCTCACTGACAAGAAAGGCAGACAACTGTGGCAGAAACAAGTGCACAAGTACCGACCTGTTGTAGAGAGAATTCTGGGACAGTTTGTGACTGAGGGGCACCAGACAGGGGTGGAGGAGTTTGGTAGGAGATGTATGGAGGGAATCAAAGAAGCCAGGTAATTTGAACATAATATTCTCAAGTTTTTCAGTAGTTTTGATATAGGGCCTATAGTCATTTGCTGGCAACATTTCCCTCTCTGATGCATTATTTAGAATAAAACAATAATATAATCTTATCAACATTTCAAAGAAATTTCACCCACACTCATTTTAGTAGTTGATTTGAGAAAACTAGCTAACTCCTATTTCCAAAATTATTCCCTCCTGTTTAATTTTTTTTGCAATTGAAATCGACAAAATGTTTGAATTTCAATATTTAGAGTGATTTCAATGTCGATGTCTCAAATCATTTTCTTTATAAACACAACTGTCTGGGCGAATTCAAGACAGGGCGATCGAAATTGCAAGTGTAGAAGGGCAAAAATTAGACAGTGTGAAAATAAATCTGCACACAGTATATATTCACTTGCATTTTTGGGAGTTGATTTTAATCAACTCTCCTATGCAGTTACTCAGACAAACCGAAAGTGAAACAGTGTTTGGACCTCAACACAAATCATCACCGCTGACAAGCTTTAAGACCTAGTTCTTGAAAATAATTGATGAATTCAATGTAATGTCTGCTAAGGAAACTTATTTATAAATACCTTGAAAATAGTCAGATTTTAAATGGTACAAACAATCTAAATATTTTTTGTAGTCGTATGTATTCCTACGCCAGAGTTCAATATAGTCTCAAAAACTCGACGCTCTGCTGTCTCCGTTAATCCTTGTCGGAGATTGACGATGTCAGCCGAGCGTTTGGTTGAATGAGACTAGAGTTCAATATTGCTTGGATCAATACAATTTACGAGAAATATTTCTATCACTGATACATAGTTTTATTGAATTAATTTTATCTTTAAATATTATTTAACATTATTCATATGGGGGTTTCTCGACATTCTTGTCGAAAATGTCCAAAAATTCATAGTATAAAAATGTGCGTAATTCAAATTAGAAGATACATGTACTTGTCATGCAAAATAACATATCATTGATTTTAAAATAAATAAACATCGACAAAATCAACTCCCGTCAGTTCTTCAGTATTTTGATTTAGAAAAGATCTTTATCTGTCTTTTCAAAATATTTTTGTGGATTTAGATTGATGTCTTTGTTACCTCAATATTCAAGATTAATTAGGGCTTTTCGACTTTCGGTCGAAAAGACCTATTGTTTTCGTCTTTTTAATTATTATTCTCGACAGGATTTGTGTCAGCGATTTTTTGAAAACGGAAAGACATATTGAAACAATTATGCAAGTGTCTTAAAGCAATTGTTGATGACACGCGTATGTAAGGTTTTGGACTTCCGGTTCCGTTACTTACGGTTTTTACAAGGATATCACTAAAAATTGAATGAAACACAAATTTTACTTACTTTTTGAGTCAGAGCATTCAAATTTTAGAATAAGATGTATCTTGTCAAGTTTTACAAATTTGTCAGCATAAACGTTTTTCTATATCTTATCGTTTTTAAGATATTTGACCTCAAACTTGAGAAAAGGGGGGATAAAAAACAAAAAAATTCAAATGACCTTAGAAAGTTAAGAAGACGCCTAAATATTGTTAACGTAGTAGTAGTTAGCATACATTTAAAGTCTTAACAAAAAATATGTAGTACTTCCGGTTTTATGGATTGATATAAATTGTCTATAGGAGTTTCAATGTTAAATTGAAATCACGCGTTCCACGTTTTCTCAAAAAGTTTTCAAGTTAACATTACAATATTTCACTAGTATAATGACACAAACAATGCGCAGACCGGAAAAGGTTTTGGGTACATAATTTTGGAACTTTAGGGATCTGCAGGGGTTAACGTTCAAAACAGCCCTTTTGCTGTAACTTTTTTATTTCTCTTCCGATTTTCAAAATCTTTTCCGTTTATTGTTTTAAATAAAGAGTACAATCTTAAACTTATGGTCCGAGGGGCCACTTTTTGACTCCTTATAGGGGTTTGGAAGGCCTTAAGATCATCACTTGTTTAAATCAAAAAAACAAATTAGTAAGAGTTATTTCGCTTTGCTGTAAAAATGTAGAGCATAAATACTATAGGCATACTAAGTTTTGTGTCCGAGGAATGAATACTTACTTCAATATGATTTTTTGAAAATATTCCTCTGGAAATTAGAAGTGTAGCTTCTTGTAAAGTTCTGGAGTTATCTTTCTTTTGACATGTAACTACTCATGAATTCCTATTTAAGCAACTGGTTATACCAAGGTGTTCAGAAAATTTGGAAATAGATTAGAGATAATTTTTTGACCTTTTAAATAAAAAGGGTATACTGGGGCTGTCGAAAAGCCCTTACTTTTTGTTGAAGACAAAAAAAGTTCTAGTTATGATTGCTTTTATCAAGATGTGTATGGACTAAGGTGGTAGTGATGAAGTTGTTCCTACAACATGTCTGTTCTGATGAGGTGATGCCTGTGGAGCGTCTGATGACTTTATGGATGGTAAGGATATGTATTTCGCTATTTAGTTTACTGAATTATTAATAATTATCTTCAGGTATAATATTGCAAAAAAGGGAACAGATTACAATAGAATTCTCATAATATTTACAAATGTACCCCTAATTTGCAGCTAGACACCTGTAACCTGATTCAGTAATCTTTAAAAGGCATTGTACTGGTATATTAAATCTGAAAATTTTAGAAGACATACATGCAGATTTCGTTTTTGTTTATTTTTAGATGCTCAAGGACAATGTTGATTTCAAGAGCATAGAATCTTTAGAAAAGGTGGAAAAATTCCTAAAATTATGCATGAAAAATTCTGTCACCAAAGTATTTGGGTATGTACATCAATGGAGTTGAACATGTTGTAAATTCCCCTCTTCATCACACTCTCCAAATCAACATGCTAATTGATATGTTAAACCCTTCACAATGAGTATCCATGATCATAACTAAATTACCAGCGGTTTATCGTACAAGATGAACTTAACAGAGCACATTTTTCATCTCATAATCAAGAAAAATGTTATTCAAGTTTTTTATGATTGAAAGTGGCCTTCCTTCTCCAATATCCTTGTTCTTAAACGTTATCCTTGAAAATCTTTGTTTTCTGTACTCTTAGCTAATGCTGCCTTTTAAATGACTTGCAGGAGACAGGAGAGCTGTAAAGCTTGTGAGAGCGAGATCACAGAGAGACCTGTACACTTTCCCTGCAAGGACCTGATCTGTGTGAAATGTTACAACGACCTGACAATCCTGGGAACTGGGATGTGTCCTGTCTGTCACACCAAGATCCCCGCCCATTTCAACCCACGACAAGACAACACAGAAGAGTCAGTGCTTGAATTTTTTACTCTTGTCTTCTTCTTATAATTATGTAAACCAATTTTAATTCATAAGCTGGAAACTTTAACAATGATTGCAGGAACTGTAATATTTCTGCTATGAACACGTCCTTTATTGTTTTGTATATGTTTCAAGTTATTTCAAAATCTTGGTTTGAAAAGTTGGTTTCTCAGTGAAAAATGTCCAAATATTGTCTGGCTGATAAAAGTTGGTTTGCAATCATGTATAACTGTATACTAACATATACCATACAGTTTTTAAAATATTAATGGAAGGTATATCTTTATACAAGATTTTCCTTGAACTTCATTCAGGATAACTATTGGGATATATGTGATATGATTACTATGATTGTTTTATTTCAGGCTAAAATGTCGGAAGCTTAATATTTTCAAATGTCGGTGCAACAGTTTCTTTATGGACCTTGTATCCCAGCTCTGTTTCTCGGATGATGAACCCCCGTCCAATGAAGTTGTCCAGAAGTTGATGTCCTATATCACAGCCACTGCTCAGGGAGGACAAGTAGGAAGGATGGCCAGTAAGGAGATGTCTGTGTTTGAGGAAGGCATTGATCCTACACCAGTCCTACGGTCCTTCCTCCTACAGCACTTGCTCAGGACTAGGTCAGTGTTTGGCTCAGTTGTCAGCTTATATTTTGCACGCATCAACACTTCTGAGTTTGATTTATTTAGGTCTTCTGTTTCCAATGGAAGACCTTATTGTTATTGCCTTGTTTCTTTTTCCCTATTCTTCTATATTATCATATTTTTTTCTTACAATTTTGGGCACGCGAGATCTCGAAAACTACTCATTCAGTTTTCATGAAACTTTGCAATCTAATAAATAATGATATGAACCGTATTGCAAATTTTTAGACGGTGGCTATAAATAGCCACGGTCTATTGCTACGGTCCTGACCGGAAGAGTATTTCTCACGGGGACCCTAGGGGATAACGAACGATAACTCTGTTAGGTACATGTGTGCAGTGTTATACCGACAATGTTTTATCTACATGTCGATTTCAGTATGAGAACTAATTTTAATCTTATCAGATATTTTAAGCATTATAGCTGCTAATTATTTTGTACATACATTTAAATTATGTATGAAATTGTGTTTTATTTTAAATGAGCCGTTACCCTATCTGCTTACGCGGTATTAAAATAATATAAGCACCAACTGCCAGTTTTGACGTTTAACTCTGTATCAGGACTGCATAAACTATATCACTGCGATAATTGGCCAAGAGATATCACAATAATTGCTTTTTGTTTTTTTATGATATAAATAATTGTCAGAAACACACTATTTAAACTGGTTTGCCATTTCATATTTCAGCAATTATGCTTCATCGATAAATTCAGCCATTTTCAACGCAATAGTTTTAGTTGAGCAGTATATTTTTTGTTGTTGTAGCTTATTCCAAAGAATTCACAACAGATACTGACAATGAATATTACATAGATAACATTTTATTGAACTTCAACCGATCAATGGCACAGTTTCTGCTACAAGTGTGCATGTGTTTTCAAACACACAAAAAATTTACGATACAAATGTGTTTAATTTTCGACTGACCTGTGATTTACAATGTACCTTTTTTTGTACCTCACGTAGTCTGTAGAAACATTAATTTTGTTACAGTCACCCCAATATTCATTAGACAATATTTACTGCAGATGTTGACGCTTTACTTGCTGCTGACTTTCTCTCAAACACGCTAATTGACGTCGGATTGTAAAATTCACGTGCAAATCGAGTCGCCATTTTAAATGTTTATAAACTACATTTTACGATGTTTCAAAGATTTTTAGTTCAGATTTTTTTTTACATATGCTGTAAAACGTCTTATGGATTTCACGGCGTGTCAGCTCGTGTATCTCTAATTTGCAGCAAACGCGACATTCCATAAACATTCCATATACATTTATGGTACATTGTGAACGGTAATGTAAGATATAATAATTTTGTTAACTAAACAGTTTCTGTCAAATTTTTAGGTCACCTGAGTCACTCAGGTGACCTATTGCAATTGGTCTTCGTCCGTCGTCGTGCGTTGTGCGTCGTGCGTCGTGCGTTGTGCGTCGTGCGTCGTGCGTTAACAATTTTACATTTTTAACTTCTTTTTGAAAACTACCAGGCCAATCGTTACCATTTTTGGTGTGAAGCATCTCTATGGTAAGAAGAATCTAAATTGTGATATTTATGGCTCTACCACCCCTGGGGTGCCACGGGCGGGGCAAAATATGCAAAAAAAGCCACATTTTCAAAAATCTTCTTCTCTTCTTCCACACATGTGAGGAAAAAACTGAATGCATGGTTATGATGTCCATGAGGCCCTCTACCAAAATTGTGAAATTTATGGCCCCTGGGTCAGAGGTTCTGGCTCTAGGGTGGGGCCAATATGGCCATATAGTAAAAATGTATTAAATCTTAGAAAATCTTCTTCTCTACTCCCATATATATTTGTTAAAAACTAAATGCATGGTTATGATGTCCATAAAGCCCTCTACCTTAATTGTGAAATTCATGACCCCTGGGTCAGGGGTTCAGGCTCTAGGGTGGGGCTAATATGGCCAAATAGTAACAATGTATTAAATCTTAGAAAATCTTCTTCTCTACTATCATATATATTTGTTTAAAACTAAATGCATGATAATGATGTCCATGAAGCCCTCAACCTAAATTGTGAAATTCATGACCCCTTTGTTAGGTGTTCATGCTCTAGGGTGGGGCCAATATGGCCATATAGTAAAAATGTATTAAATCTTAGAAAATCTTCTTCTCTACTCTCATATATATTTGTTAAATACTAAATGCATGATTATGATGTCCATGAAGCCCTCTACCTAAATTGTGAAATTCATGACCCCTGGGTCAGGGGTTCAGGCTCTAGGGTGGGGCCAATATGGCCAATTAGTAAAAATATATTAAATCTTAGAAAATCTTCTTCTCTACTCCCATATATATTTGTTAAAAACTAAATGCATGTTTATGATGTCCATGAAGCCGTCTACCTTAATTGTGAAATTCACGACCCCTCGGTCAGGGGTTCAGGCTCTAGGGTGGGGCCGATATGGCCAAATAGTAAAAATGTATTAAATCTTAGAAAATCTTCTTCTCTACTCCTATATATATTTATTAAAAACTAAATGCATGATTATGATGTCCATGAGGCTCACTACTAAAATTGTGAAATTCATGACCCCTTTGTTAGGTGTTCATGCTCTAGGGTGGGGCCAATATGGCCATATAGTAAAAATGATTTAAATCTTAAAAAATCTTCTTCTCTACTCCCACACATGTGGGCAAAAAACTGAAACATGGTTATGATATCCACAATCTCCTTTACCTAAATTGTGAAATTCATGGCCCCTGGGTCAGGGGTTCAGGACATGAGGGGGGGGGGGGCAATATGGCAATAAAGTGTTAATGCATATAATGTTTAAAAATCTTCTTCTCTATTCTCACACATCTGTATAAAAAAAACCGACTAATAATTATGTTTACCAGGAAGTCCTCTACTGAAATTTTAATTTTCATGTCCCCTGGGGTATGGGTTTTGACTCTAGGGCAGGGCCAAAATGGATGTATAGATGTTAATGCATACAACGTTAAAAAAGTATCTTCTTTACTCCCACACACCTGAAAGGAAAACTAAATTCATTATTTTGTAGACCAGATCTTTTAGTTTTTCACCAAAATTATAGGTTTCACAGTTCTTTTTGAATTAAATGTGGTTGTCATTACAAATTTATAATTTTTCTACTCCAGTATGAAACCTAATTATTTAGATGCATATATGAGACTCCATGACAAGTTTGTGTATTGGATATATGCTACTCAGGTGACCGTTAAGGCCAATTGGCCTCTTGTTTCACAATGAACTGAATAACGCAATTCGATGAACGAAGTACAAATAGTGACTTTAATTCATATGCGCCCGTCCCTGCTAAATAGAGAATCTTTTCTTTGATTTGGGGGCATTTTTTCACTAACAGATAACATTATTTACATATGTATGTAAACATCGCCCCTTTTGTTCTCAAATAATTTTTAACTCGCGAGTACAACTCTATTATGAACTTTCTTCGACATTTGTTTCCAATTGTTAGCATCATTTTGTCAACATGCATTTACAAATAGGCCTATATAAACACTGTCGTGTATCTGCGCCGGTAGTGACATGTTTGGATAACGTGAAAATGGCGTATCCATTGCAAAAACAATGAGTGTTGTGCTCTTTTATCTATCGACAATGAGGTAAATATTAATTAAAACAATAGTAACAGTCGTTCATATTTTTCTTACGGTTTTGCAGTTGAAAAGAGCGAGTGTTATTTTTGTTCATCGTAAATAAAAACGACTTATTTTTAGGAATATCAATCGTTAAGATGCCATTTTAACGCTAAATCCAAGATCTATTTCGAGATAACGTAGATAATATAACACATTCTAAAAATCTGAAGCAGCCAAAATTAATTAGAAAGATTACTCTAACCAAATGAAATCACTTCAATATAATTTTATTACACTAATATTTATAAAAATAGCAATAACTTCATGCACCTGCCAAATAAAAAGTACGGTTTGGATTAACGAATTATTCCGGTTTGGATGATAAAGTATAAATTGTGCAAATGGTACGGTTTAAATAATTTTAAGATACAGCATTTTTTTTATATTTCAGACAAAAATGAAACAGTTTGCCTTTTATCGGTGTGCAACTGTGGGTCTGCTAAGTCATATTTACTCTGTTGTTAAATTTAGTTGGTCCAAAAATCCAAGTGATAACGAGACCTGAGTAAACGTCACCATTTTAATTTTTTAATCATGATTATCACCAGAAAATCAAAACGATAAATAAGTATCTATGTATATTACTGATCAAGAAGTTTTGTTGATTTTTTCAATGAACAAACTAAAATAATAAAATTGATTACACAATATACCGGTATTTTACATTGCGCTGATTTCATTTCCAATGTATATTGCTAATCTGTTCATAATTTTGTACATGCATGTTAGTTAAAATCCAAAACCAATATTTAGTTCTTTTAATTGTATTGCAATTACAAATCATGGAAGTTAATGCTTACGAAGAGGACATAAGCACCTCAGTACAGTGCATGCGTAGAAAGTGAACGAATAAATAATTTACAATATTATAATTTAGTTTATTGAAAAGTAAAATTCTTTCTTTGGTGACTCATGCGGGAAATTAAGGTGGCGATACTGCAGAAAAATACTAAACTAGCGTTGGTATTAAATATGAAAGTATAATAATAAAAATTTCATCGTTAAAAATTTGCCAAAGCGCGGTTTTAAGGCTGTTGCAATCTAAAAAGTTTTTTGGAGACGTTACAATTATTAATTTAAAAAATTTGACAAGTGTATATAAATAGTAATAAATACAGGTTTTTGGCATATGTGATACAGATGACATCACACAACTCGCATTGGCCTCCGTGGCTGATACAGGTTATCAGCCCTAGGGCTCATACGAATCCTAGTATATCACACCCTTGCAGAACTCGTCTGCCTTTTTCGCACTGGCATTTGTACATGTTTACAGACTAAATATTTAAGTGCAGTTGAAAACTTCAAATGCTAGCAAATGTTTTGGAGCAGTGTACTTTTAAAGCCTGAGGAAATTCCAGTTCAGTAGCTATATGTTTATTAAAACAATTAAATCATATATTTTTATATAATATATGTACATGTACATACTACTTTCACATGATATTAAAATCAATTTGTTCAAGTTCATTTTAAAGAAAAAATTATTACTAAGTATGTGATAAATATGATAATATATACACCTTTTCCATATCACAGCCTGCATCAGCCCTTCACCAATATCAATCCTCGGGCCTACGGCCCTCGGGCTGATATTGGAGTTGGTATAAGTCTTTTGACTGATCTCTTTTGATTTTTTCCCCAGACATCGTTTACAGCATATAAAGTTAGCCTCATGACTTGATCAAAACTGTCGTAAACACATGTTTATATTTGTGTCGTAAAGATTTTGGTAAGACTGAATCTTTCTAAATTAATATCGATTGAATGATTATGCAACAGACTTAACATATCTGTAAAACACTCTGTATGCAATTTTTATAATTAAGCCAAGTTATTTTGAGCTTGTATCGTGTAAAATTGAAA
This sequence comes from Magallana gigas, assembly GCF_963853765.1. Classification (NCBI taxonomy): domain Eukaryota; kingdom Metazoa; phylum Mollusca; class Bivalvia; order Ostreida; family Ostreidae; genus Magallana; species Magallana gigas. The sequence continues at coordinate 23,392,114 of NC_088861.1, forward strand.
TTCAAATTAGGGTATATAAAGTTTTGTTGACTTAAATATGCAAGTCTTTCAACATGTATGTTTATTTCTTTAAACAATGTGAATTCAAAGGTCAAATGTCACACGACGATCTCCATAATATTAAAAGCATGCTTTGCAGTGAGGGCATGTATATCGCACAGTAGCGATGCAATATCCATAATTAAAAGAACAGTTTAAACTCTTATATATTAACCACATCCAAACCGTATCAGATGCGCATCCAAACCGATCCTATTTGGAAAAACAAGGTCATCCAAACCTGTTCCGTTGTTCACAATTAATCGACATTGTTTACATAATTTTCACATAAACTTCGTAGTTTAAAGATTGAATATGCTTTTAAATAGATTTGACGATCTCATTAATGTAAAAGTAAACCATGTAAGCGTTAAATAACACGAAAACTTATCAAGAAACGAACGGTGCCGCCATTTTCACGTTATCCAAACATGTCCGTCACTACCGGCGCGGATACACGACAGTGTATAAATGTGCCAGTTTGTTGCGACTCGCAATTGAAATACACAACGGTTAGAAAGTGACATCACTTAACGCAATGCTACATCGGCCGTAGCGTATACATCCATGCTATATTTGCGATGAATAATGAAACATGAAGGCAAAAAAATGTACTTCATAGATGACTGTAGAATTCTGCTGAGCTACAGAAATATAGCTTTCCGAAAATATTGCCGGGATTTGCGAACCCTAGATCTATTGTATGGTACATGCAAAGAATAAAATCAAAGAAGATGGGTGAATAAGGCGTGTAAGAATGACTAGATACGGCAAAATTAAAATATCATTAAATCTGATACTTTTTAAAAAAATAATTAAAAACAATGTATATTTAACGTAACATCGGGTTGTAATCTTTAAATATTTTAAATACTTGCAATATATTGATTTAAACTTGCGTATGCGTGTCAAAACCTCCTAATCGTGTAATTTTTATAACTTCAATGCATTTTCTTTCATAAAGTGGGTCTGAGCTCAATATTTTTTTTAACAGTCTAAATGTGGTTTAATGGAATTTAAACCGATTGTACTCAACAAAAATGTGGAGAGATGACCCACAACAGTTCAAAAATGTCATTTTGTAGCTCAACAATTGAACGTTTTAGAAATATAATACAAGTCCGTAAATTCGTGCTCATGGTCTCATTTAGCATTTAAACAACGCACTTTGTTGTGAATGGCTCAGTGGTTAGAGCACCAGCCATTAGAAAACTTTATAGAACTTGGGTTTTAGGTTGTGGGTTCGATACCACAAAAACCTAAAGATTTATTATTTTTTTCTTATCTTTTTGAAATATTTCAAACTGAATATAGTTAGAAATTACCATTTTGAAAACTTGTATAAGAACATATCAAATATATTTAATTGAAAAAATGCTAAATTTGAAATTGTATTTTACGACTAACTAAAAGGGCGGTTGCGCCATCTTACCCCCCCCCCCCATCTTCTTTATATACACAACTCTACGGTCAGAAAAACGTGCGTTCAGCTTGAATTTTGTTTTTTTTTTGTGTTTTTAAAAACTTATTCAGTATAATTAATCAATATTTGTTGTAAGTTTACTAAAAAAAGTTAATGTAGCAAGTAATTTATGCGTGTTAAAGTGTACTGGGAAGCGATAAAATATACATGTGACTTTCCCGAATTAATTCAAATGATTTGAATAAATCTATAGCTAAATACAATAGAACAAATGTTTAAAACGTTGATTAATGAAACTGCCGTGACCGAATGTTGTATGATATTTTTTTAAATTTTCATTCACTTTCGTTGTGGAAATAATCCACTAAAGACGTAAAGTCGAAGATAAAATATCAATTTACTCTTCTGTTTCATGATGATGTGCATTCCAAAAGCAATACCAGTTTTATCAAACAGGTTCTTGTAAACCCATTCCGTTTTCTTTACACCTAAATGTATTAACTGACTATGAGGAAAAAAAGCAAATGTGATGATCCACAAGACTGCAACTTTTTCCCCGTGAAAAAATGAGGGAAAATGCTGTCGAGAGGGACAATTAACATACTATATATGTATGCCCAAATAGTTTGTAAAAATAAGTATTTTATCATACCAAAGCTTTATTTGTTCTCGTTACTTTGAGAAATCTACAATATATTTAAAGCACAATAGTCCAATCCACACTTATCTAAAGTTGTTCCCCTTTGCGGGGTCAACCCAAATGTCAAAAGGGAAAAAGCCAAAATTTCCTTTCTTCAAACAATCAAATATTTGGGCGTACTGTGATGAAATCGCTTTGGATTTGATTTATTCATTCAATATGTGGTGGCAACCATTCAAACGGGGTTTTAATGTCAACTGATATAGATACAAACATATTGATACAAAATATAGATACAAACTTCTATACGACAAAGACTACTGTGATAAATCTTTGGGTTTTTCCCAAAAGATGACGACCAAGAGACACGGCGTTTGTAAAGTGTACATTGAGATCACAGCTACGATTTCCACAGAATTATCCATGTAGGAAACTCACGACCAGTTGTGCGAGTAAGCGTTAAGTATTAGTACATGTATGCGATACTGGCCGCGGTTTTCGACACAAATAATTATCATACATCACTCATTATTACATGTAATATGCCACTTTCAAACGACGCCACCGTCTAACAGTACTTTCAGTACTTTGATTTTTATTGATAACGTCACTTCCTGTTTTGAAATAAAGTTGTTTTATCGATTTTAAGAAGGGTATTTTGTCGGCAGTACTCCAGATATAAACTTGAAAATTTCAGCGATAGTAGACGGAAGACTGAAATTGTGCATGAAGGTTTAAAATCATATCGATCGCCAAAAGCGTCGAGCCTCTCCTGGACCTGAAAATTGAGATTATAAAAATGTCATAATATTTTCTGGTTTTCTTAGTTTATCTCTTTTCTGAAAAATATTTTGTTAAAAAATATAATGTGAAAATGATTATATTTACAAGACTTTTCATTTCATCTCAAGAAAAGGCTGGTCCCTCAAATTAGGGGACCAAAGGGCTCTAAAGTCTTTCATCTGTAGCCCTTCGCTATATAGAGATATTTTGTGAAAGGTTATAGATTGAAGCAGATATGTTTATCTTACAGTTATGTATCCAAGTAATGCAATGATTTTATAACGTGTTACGTATTAGGGGTTTTTTAGGGGTCAAAAATCCAAAACTTTGATCACCGATATCTCAGAAAGTAAACATATTTTGAAATGCAGTATAGAAGAAAAGATGCTCAAAATGATGTAATAAACAAGATGCACTCTTCAAAATTTCGTTAAACGGCCCCTTATAAGGAGATAAGGGATCGGCCCTAAAACGTTCTTTCCCATATACATTTATCTCAAAAACAGTAACAAAATTATAAACACTTGTTGAACGAAATGTCTTTAGAATTAAATGATCTTTCATTTGATATTAAGAAAAAGGGGCTGGCCCCTCATATTAGGGACCTAGAGGGCTCTAAAGTATTTTATCTATAATTCAAAATAACTTAAATGATCTTTCATTTGATGTTAAGAAAAATGGGCTGGCCCCTTAAATTAGGGACCTAGAGGGCTCTAATGTATTTAATATATACATGTAACTCTTTACTAAAAGATAATTTGTAATAGATTTTAAAAGCAAATACGTTTATCTTGCAGTTCCAATTGTATGTAGCCTAACAGTATAATGATTGTGTAACGTGTTAAGTAATTAGGGGGTTTTTAGGGGTCAAAAGTCCAAAACAAACTTTGATCCCTTATATCTCAAAAAGAAAAAAATATTTTGAAATGAAGTATTGAAGAAAAGATGCTCAAAATAATGTACTTAACAAAATCAAACTTCAAAATTTTGTTCAGCAGCCCGAATAAGGAGATAAGGGACCGGTCCCTAAAACGTTCTCTCTCAGATATCTCAAGAAGGTAACAAATTTCTTATCACTTGTTGAACGAAATGTCTTTGAAATTAGATGACCTTTCATTTAATACTTAGAAAAAGGAGCTGGCCCCTCAAATTAGATACCAAAAGGGGTCTAAATGTTTTCAACCATAGCTCTTACACATGAAACAAAATAATATCTGGCCCTTAGGATGTAGACCCTTTTCATGTTAAGCTGTTAGATAGCAAAACCAAGGTCTTGCATGTATTTCAAATTCTAAAATCAGACAGAAGACCTTCTCGTTGCTCGTGTTACATGTATCTAGTACACTTTTTAATTCTATCATACAAGTTTAAGTAATTTTGGTTTATTCTCATTTACTTTGACAATTATAACCTAGGTCTGAACAAGTGCAGCAGTTTTTAGCAATGTATTTACAACAAGCAGAGGATTTGATGTCACTGAAAGAAAATGAGGAGAAAATGGTTGAGTTGTGTCTGTTGATCATTCAGTGCGTAGAGGTAAAAGTTTGGTTTTTTTTAAATTAATGATTCATTCTTCTCTTTCTTTTTCTCATGCAGATATGTATAGACATATGATCTAGAAGTTAATTGAAAGATAGATCGTGTACATCATGTACATGGCCTTCTTATGATGAGTCAGAGAAAAAGTCATCGATTAATTATTAATAAGTACACTTTATTACTGTTGGCTTATTTTAAGGACTCCTTCCATTACGAGGTTGCCAAGAGCACAGACCCAATGAAGTACACAATCAGAATGGCGACCCAGATGTTGCAGCATGACGTGGGTTCTTTGGTGAGAGAGGGGCTGGATGTGGAGAAGCTGTACTGTATGGCACAGACCCGGTTTGGACTGACTGTTGTAGCAGAGGTTCTCCACAAGTTACTGGTAAAGAAATCAATCAAACACAGCCAGCAGACAAGGAAGCTTCTAGAGACTGCAGGGAGACTCTGTGATGAGTGTTGTTCAAGGCAGCCCAAGTATGAAGTTAATGTGAATTAACCTAATTTTAAGAATTTGTTTAATAAATTTCTATGAAATAAGTAGCATGTTACATGTAAATGTATATATGATAGAATATGAATTATAGAGAAGTTAAATTTGGTCCGTAATTTTATCAAATGATATTTGTATGTACTGGTATACTACAAGTTTAGGTGTATTGACTTTTTTCCTTAAAAGAAAGTAAGTGTAAATGCCATTCCTATGAAGGTATCTGAAATAATATTTTTTCTTAACATCTTGATTAGATTGTTTCTGATCAAACACCTGTGTCGCTGCTTTGGTGTGGAGACTTACCAGAAGATCTGTAAGACAACTGATGCCACCATTGTACGCTGGATGAGTGTACCCGAGCTCCAGAAAAATGAGGTAATTATCAAGAAGTCTATGTTAAATAATGATCAGTTTTCCATCAATTATTACCAAGAATTCTGTGTTAATTTTAAGATTATTAAGGTTCAGTAAATTCAATAAATGAGAAAGTTAATACAAGGAAAGTTCTATATGAGTGTATTGTGTATTGTCAGATTGTTGAGTGCAGTGACCGATTCATCGTATGTGGGGACCAGTACAAGGAGTTAAGAGAAAAGCTGACACAGGCAGCTCTAGGACAGAACATGGACATCTTTAGTGAAGCTATCCAGGTCTCTTTATCCAATTTTTTTAAAATAGCTTACATACACATCCTAATATATCGTGTTCATATAAATGTCAATAAATATTAACAAAAAAAGTAATACTAGTATCATTATGATGATAAGTTAAAAATCTTTTTGTCAGGCTGTCCAGCTACCAGATTATCAGAAGAGAACCCTGGTCCTTCTAGCTGTGATGAGAGAAATAACTATGTCTTATCTGTATCCTGAAAACAAAAGAAGAGTCACTCCATATGTAAGGATTTAATGAATCAAGATTGTGTATGCCTTGAAAATGTTGATCATCAGATATACACTGGTGATTTAGTGTTTGTCATGCCTCTCTTTCATCTTTCTGTACTAGATACATGTACCTTCCATCCATTATACTTTGCATTTACATGTGCTTTGTAGTTCAGTTTTAAAGAAACTATTGAATTTTTGTTATCAGGTATTTTAAACAAAAAAGAAGGGATCAGTTTAATACTCTTCCATTTTTTTACCTTGACCTTACCTATTTATTACTTATTTTGTGTTAGGTTTACTGATACTTTAAAAGACACTGTTGAGAATATTTCTTTTTACAATCATAGTTAGAATAGATATGTTTTAATGCTTTTGAATTTTGTTATAATTTTTATGACCTTCACCTTCTCTGTGATCAAGACTTTACTACTCACTCTCTTGCATTTACCTTTAAGTTAGCTTCAAAGAAGCTGGTAGACATTTTTAACATGTATGTACAATACTGTTCTTTAACATGATATGACTCAAAACCGTGCAACATTTTCAGTGTTGTGGTCATTGGGTTATGAACATTGTCAGTATTATGAGCATTTTTAAAACAAATCTTGTAAATATTCTGTGAATATATATAGATGGTTTTGTGGACATTGTGTTTAAACAAAACATTGTCAACACTGAAACTGTATTGAAATTGTTCCTCATTGTCAACATTTCTATGTCCCTATTGCACCCAACAGCTGTTTGCTATATAGATTTATTTCTTAATTATTAGGCAAAAGCACAATTGCAGCAGTTCTTTTATCAACATCCACTGTTTTCCAATCAGGTATCACCATGATTTATAGTCAAATTATATGTTTATTGAAGTGAGAACTAAGGATTTATGATAAATGATTACTAATAGTGTTTTATGTTACTTGACAAATAAAGTTTATATTTATATTCCCCTAGACTGATCTTCTGGCTGCCCTGTGTAGAAATGATGTATGGAGGAGGAACCCCAAGCTGACTGTACAGGAGGGGATGGACCTGGGCCACCAGAGTACTGTGTGTCTACTGAACCATTTCTTCATCATCCTGCTGGAGATCCCAGAGGAGAGGACACTGGTGGAACCACTCAACAGACTGGTCCAGCAGCCAGGGGACATGCAGGTGGGTGGACGGGGAAAATTGGCTCAAATGCCAATACTTGTATATTGCATTAAACTGTAGATTTCTTACTTTACGCGACTAGTTAATTCCGTAATTCCACAATTTTCCATTAAATCGCAAGTACATAAAATTGCGAATGCTGAGATTTTATCACAGTCTCATATACAGGTGAATCTCGATAACTCGAACTTCAGGGGACCATGATTAAACTTCGAGAGATCAAAAGTTCGAGAGATCGAAAGTTTAAAAAAATCGGGAAATTTTTGTTCCGTTTATCTTGGTTCTAAAATTATAGTAGCCGGAAATTATATTTATAACATGGAAGGATAGTCTGATATGATTTCAATCGTATTTTCTGCTACAGTACTTCAATTTAAACAATATAGAACGTACTTGCAATTGTGTATTAATTAAGTGTGTTTTTTCACGTAAACAATCTTCTAAGCATATTATGTTTTCTTATTCATTACGTTAGAATATTTTAAATAAAGAGCATTTCTTTCACAATTTGTTGAAATTAATAGATCACTTACAAATTACCTATATACCCTTTGAAAAAAGCAAGGGGTAGTGTCACTTACGTAATCAACCAATTAACACTACCACGCTAGCCCCCAGGGGTTCACTCAACCATCAAGGTAAGGTCCACGCGGAGCTATAATTATACGCTTCATCGGCCGCGTGTGTACACAACAACCACTTCGAGTTATCAAGAGTGAAAAACAATGAAATATGTGTAACGGGACCCAGGTTTCACTTCGAGAGATCGGAGTTCGAGAGATCAAGAGTAAATTTGCTTAGTTATATAGAGGAAAAAATTGGGACCATGAGTTCACTTCGAGAGATCAAGAACTTCGAGAGATCGAAGTTCGAGCCATCGAGTGTCACCTGTACTTTACATAAGTCCGGAAATGAAAAATGAGATTTTAAAATTTGGGATAGGGGCTTCTTGCGGTTCTACGCGGATATTAATTCCTCGTGTTTAATTAGGAATTTACAGTTTATCTCGATCTTAAGTGTGTTATCCTCATTTTAGATAGTTGGAGGGAGGGTATGAATTCTCTCTTAGGCTCTGTATGTAGATTTTCTGCACCATTTCCTTAATGTTAAACTAGAGTATTAAAGGGATGTTTAAAATTTAAAATGCTTTTATTTTTATTGCCTACAGAATTCCTTTTTACCAACTATGCCACAAGATGATGTTGATGAAATAAAGGAAGCTTTGTTGGCAGCCAGAAAGGGAGGTGATGAAAATTCAGTTTTTTATCGTAAGTAAAATAATGTTTAATACCATACCTGACTGTAAATGCCCTGTTAAGTTCTTAGTGTATTCAAAGTTTGGATTAGATTTGTTTGTTACCTGTGAATCAGCAAACATCATGACATATAAAGGTCTTTATAACTTTTGATCGGAAAGATTCAGTTTGTCATTCAGTCCAAGTGAGCTTAGAAGGAAATGTATATGTAATAATGTCCACAAACTTATCTTTTCCATAGGTTGTCCTAATGGCCATCCATATGTGATTGGAAATGTAAGTAATAGATGGATTGACACATTTAGCTCTTTACCTATGTGTGCCGTCGTGTTTTGTTTTCTTTCAACAAATTAATTTAAGCATAAACTATGTATCATGCATGTATTGATATACAGTATATATAAAATACTTGGTTACTGTCTTGAAAGCCAAATTTGGGCGGGGGTAAGAAAACTTGACAGAGGGCGAGGCTTGCCGAGCTTTTTTTTAACTTTTTCGACCCAAGCCCAAATATTGCTTGTATTTCAAGACAGTTATCATGTAATTTGTTTATCCTGCAACATAATATCTTACAATTTACACCTCATAGAAGCTTATTTCGTTAAATTTCAATGCACATCTGCAGTTGAAACCATGACTGCATTGTGTAAAAGAAGCAAGAAAGATGATGTCACAATGCATTTGAATGTCGGATATTTGTACAAGGCTTACTGGTTTATTGGGGCATTCAGTTGATTTATTTGGTTACCTTTATAATCTGTCAAAGCAAGGGGTAGTTGCAGGATAATAAATTTTTCTCTGATAACTTTGAAATACATTTCTAAATTAATAGTAGTTTAATAAGTATATACATGTACATGTATCAAATTATATTATATGTGATGACCAGTATTGCTTGATTTCTTTTAAATTATTTTTTTTCTTTCGTTTAATAAGCACCCTTTTATTTATTCACAATCATGTAAACTTCTTTTCGTCTCAATAAATATACATGTATCGCTAGCTTATAAAAATCTTTAGTTTCATTTTTTTATGATGGCTATATGAATATCTGTTTTAGCCAGGCAGACTGCCATCATCAATTTTCTTCAAGTCAATACTCAGCCTCAAGTCTGAGTATTGACCTCATATTTATCCACTTTTATTTGAAGAAATTGATTCGAGGACAGAGTTGAGTGGCTTGAAAATTCTGGTGACAATGGGTCTGAATTAATTTAGCTTGTCCTCAGGTTAATAGAAGTTTTATCCATGATTAAGTCCACAACCATTGAAGACTAAAGCTGGAATTTCACTTTTCACACACTTGCATGTAATACTAAAAATTAGGGTCCAGTAGCTCACATAATTGTCATCGATTGTGAATTGTAGTGTGGTCGTCCATATTATCGCGGGCGTTGTTAGGGATTGTGGTGCAGAAATTGGAGGTGAAGGTCATCAACTTATAACCAACAATCAGTTGCATGATGGGTAAGTTTGCGTATCTTGTTTATTGCAGTTTGGTCAGCCAGCCACTTTTGGTAGGTGTAAGGACTGCGGCCTGGAAATCGGGGGACAGTCGTACCAACTACGTGCTGGCAATATAGTTGACCAAAGGTTTGTCCATCTGTCCACATGATTTGTAGAATGTTTCTGATATAGTAAAAATGATTTTGCGCAGAATACAATTATTCTAAATTAAGGGATATCTATTTGAATCTTACTGGTAGTATTGATTCTAATTAAATTTGAAAATTATATAATACAGCAAAACTTGTTTATAGCAAATTTGTAACAAATCTTATTGCAAATTTGTTAAAAAAATAGTTAACTGTCAATACTTCAAACTACCGTTTGTTTTTAAATCAGTACTATTGTAATTTACAAACAATTTCAAAATAATGTTTATTGTGATATGAATTTTCGTATTTGTGAATGCATCTTAATATGTCATGTACCTTCAATGAAAGAAAGTGAGCGCACAAGATTGTAAATTTGCAGGAATTCTCGACACGAATCAATTGTGATTTAAATGTCTATAACCTCGAAAGGCTATGTCATAATATATTATGTTGAGAGTCGAAGTACATGGCTATTCCGGTTATTAAAAAACTCACAAGCTTTCAAAAATGACAATGAGAAGGTAAACCGATAACTAGTTATATAGGAAATGTTAATGCAAACATATTTTAATGAAGTTATATTGTGTATATCCTAAAAAACTAGTAATAAGAAAAGAAAATAGTGTTCATACAGCAGATCTAGAAATCGATAACGACAAATTAAAATTTACCGGTATATTATAATTCAACATAATGTTATGATAACAAACATTTAAAACAAAAAATTTTTAATTAAAAAAAAAAAGACCACCAGTTGGATTTGAACCCAAAACACTGCATGTTTGTATTTACTAATCCAGTACGAAACCACTGAGCCATGCGAGACTTGTCAATATGCGATTTAAAGTACTGTTTGGAACAACACTGTCATATCAATGGACTTTGTTTTTTATCCTTCAAAAAATAATTTTAAAAAGTACATAATTAGTCATCTCTGGGTCATCTCTCCATCTTTTTTTTAAAAAGCGACTTTTTTAATGTTGAAATGTGTTATCTTTACACGTTTCAAATCTGTGGAGAGAAGACCCAGAGACAACAAATTCATTTAAAAACAGTTGTAAATAAGTAGGATTTTGCATGAATTGCATCGTGTTGCTATATTTAGACCCATATTATGATAAAACCTTTTGCATTACAAATATTTTTCCACTAATTCCGTATCCAACAGAAACCAAATAACGGTTATAATTCGAAAAATGTTTAAAATTAATTGATGAAATTTTCACTCGCCTTGTGCGCCCAGATTCCTGCCGAATGTACATCTTAAGCGCCCACTTTCTTTGTAATGAAAAATGTTTGTTATATAAATGAAAAATCATGTTGAAAATGTGCCAGCAGGTTCTGAAAAGTACCTTGTTATAGCTGTAAATTCATTTTAACTGTGTTCGTTATATACTGTAATAATTTATTGGTATATATAAGAACTTTGCTAGAACATGAATTTTAATTTGTTACAGCAGAATAATTTGTTATATCCATTTTCGTTATATATGAGTTTTGCTGTACATATTTTTAGGTCACCTGAGTAAACTCAGGTGATCTATTGTTATCCGTTTTTGTCCGTCGATCGTCATGCGACGTGCGTCATGCGCTAACAATTTTACATTTTTTAACTTCTTAAAAACTACAAGGCTGATTGTTACCATTTTTGGTGCGAGGCATTTTTTTTTATAGGTAAGAGGAATCTAAATTGTGAAATTCATGGCTCTACCACCCCCGGGGCGCCACATGTGGGGCCAAACATGCAAAAAAACCCCAAATTTTCAAAAATCTATTTCTCTACTCCCACACATGTGAGGAAAAAAACTGGTTGCATAGTTATGATGTCGATGAAGCCCTCTACCAAAATTGTGAATTTCATGACCCCTGGGTCAGGGGTTCTGGGTCTAGGGGGGGGGACCAATTTGGCCATATAGTAAAATTAATGTATTAAATCTTAGAAAATCTTCTTCTCTACTCCCATATATAATAATTATGTTAAAAACTACACGCATGATAATGACGTCCATGAGGCCTTCTACCAAAATTGTGAAATTCATTCTGTGTCAGGGGTTCAGGCTCTAGGGTGGGGCCAATATGGCCATATAGTAAAAATATTTTAAATCTTGAAAAAATCTTTTTCGCTACACCCACACAAGTGGGCAAAAAACTGATTACATGCATGGTTATGATCTCCACTAACTCCTCTACCTAAATTGCGTCAGGGGTTCGGGGGGGGGGGCAATATGGCAATATAGTGTTAATGCATATAATGTTTAAAAAATGTCTTCTCTATTCTCACACATCTGTATAAAAAACTGATGTATAATTATGTTTTCCAGGAAGTCCTCTACTGAAATTTTAATTTTCATGCCCCCTGGGTTTTGACTCTAGAGCAGGGCCAAAATAGATGTATAGGTGTTAATGCATATAATGTTAAAAAATTATTTTCTTTACTCCCACACACCTTTTTTGCCAAAATTATAGGTTTCACAGTTCTTTTTGAAAGATTTCAGGCAGGGAGATGGTCGTCATTACAAATTTATAATTTTTTTTCTCCAGAATGAAACCTAATTAATTAAATGCATATATAACTCCTCGACAAGTTTGCCTATGGGTGATAAGGTACTCACGTGACCGTTGAGGCCAATTGGCCTCTTGTTAATATATAAAAATATGTTATTCTGAAAGAAGATCATCAGAATTTGTTGTGTGTGTTTCTTAGGCTAGACCAGACTGCTACAGGACATGTTTTGGGTCAGGCAGAGGGGAGACAACCAGATGCCAGCCCTGAGAGAGGACTCTCTCCCACTGAGTGTGCTATTGTACGACTCTTCACTCACATGGCCATGTATCTAGGGGCCAGTATCAATCAACAGGTCAGATTCCTCAGAAGTCACATACAAAGAGTACATAAAAATAGTAGATAAGTAAGATTTTATGAATCAGTTTAATAATTCTTTAATAAAGCCTCTCTTAGACTAGAATTTTAGCATGCATACCATAAAATAAACTCTATACATGTATATAAATAATATTGTTTTGAAATCTTCAGGCCATCCAAAGTCTGATAAAGCCAGACCTTGATGCTGACAATGTGCTGCCCTTTTTGTGGGCTCACATAGAGAAAGACCTGCTGACCATTCAGAGAGCCGTAGGGAGGAGTGTGGACGATGTCTATATCATTATACACAGTATCTGTAGAGACATGATGAGAAAACACAGAGGTAAAATCTTTGGAAAGGAACTATGTTGGTATGGGTTAGATCAACAATTATTTATGAAAAAAATATAAAGTGTTTCTTTGTTTTATTCTAAAGAAAGTTTTCTTTCTCTCTCTATCTGTCTGTCTCACTCTGTCTCTCTCTCTCCACATTTCAGGTGGTCAGATGAACCAAGATATATGTGTTTTGGCCAACAAGGCTGCTAGAAAGAAATGGGAAGAAGAATTTTCAAAAACATATTTGTCACCGCTTCTCCAGGTATCAGTCTGAAGATATATATACAGTAAAGCTCTTTTTTGAATAAACATGTTTATAATAAATTAATGGATAAAGCAGATTTGTTGAGAGTCTTTTGGAATTAAAAAATAACTATTGCAAAAGTACTTTTGTTTATATTTGAGTAAATAAATGCTCAATTTTGTAATAGTCATAAACAAAAGTAATGAGAGTAAATTATAAATTTTGATATATCCTCAAGTTTGTAATATTTTGATTACCTAGAGCCACATTTCAGCATGATCAGTGATCATATTTCAGTTTTAAATTGATGTGTACTGTTTCTTTAAGGAAATGACAAGAGATCTTAAGACCATGAATAAAAAGCTTGCCAATGATCAGAGATTGGGTATGTCACTTTGAATGCAAAAGACTGGACTTTGTCTAATTTCATACAAAATTACTTAGTCCTTTAAAACTATGTAAATAGATATTCTTAAGATATTGTTCTTTTGATTATATTAAATGATAATATGATATACAACTGCTGAATTTGACAGGGTCGGACCCACTGCTGTGCCTGTTGTTTGAGATAAACGTTCCATCTGAGCGATCCTCCCCCAGCAGCCTCCACAATGTGGCGGCTGTGTGGCGATACAGGTCCCAGATCACCATGGACCACCTCCTACACACCGTGAAGGTCCAGGCTCCCACCCACAAAGTGTTGCTCATGTTCCTACAGGAGGTCAGAATTCCCTTTAGTAAAAGGAGAAGTAGATGATATAAGTTACTTTATTACAGTAGATCCCGAATTTAATGCAACTGAAAGAAATAATTTCAACGTAAAATCACAAGAAGCACATCTTTAAAAATCCTGCTTTTATTTTTCAGACATATGTAGATTAAATGAAACTATGCTTACAGTTTGGCATTTGCAATTTTATATTCTCATTATTTGATGCGAACCGGTTGAATTGTGGAATTAAGTACCCGCCTAAAATAAGGAATATACACAGTATTCATCTAGCATCCTAAACCTACTGAGATTGTTTCTCTTCTGTGTTATTTTAATGTTCTCATCTATTTCATTTAAAAGGAGAAGCAGCTAAGAGCTATCCGTCTTGTCCCTAGTATCATGAAACTCCAACAATTGCTGATTCAGCGATTCCAAAGGAAGTTGGACAGAGAGGAGGCTTTAACGCTGACCATCGAGGATATGATAAAGGAGTATGAAAATGGTAAAACAAAATTTCATTTAAGTATAATTTTGAAATCTTAGTTATACATTTTTGTCATAGTTTTACATGCTCAAATAACCCTTTGGATGTAATTATTATTAGGTAATACAGCTTACATTATAAAAATATAATGTACAGAATTATCTGAAACTGTTTTTTCAAATTTCCTGTACTTATGTCCATTGTAGAGGGTCGGTTGGATGAGATGAGGAGTTTGGTGAATGACTTTATTCTGGCCTGGCAGTGTGTGAGAGACAAGCTCCTTACTTACAGTATGTGTTGCAGATTATCTGAAGTCTTACTTGTTTCCCTTCTGAAAATAAGCCACACTGTTTCAATGCAGACATCGAGTATTATAACACCTTTCCGTGTCATAATTTTAATTACCAAGGGCTGCATGATTGAAAACTAACCCATGGTGGACAATGTTTACAAGCATGTAGTGAAGAACTGCTGCATGAAATGTTATTATGGTTATATAACACTTTCATCATTACGGATTTATAGCAATAACCACAGTTTTACAAATTGTTGATAATTATATGAAAGACAAAATGAGTTGAAATTTGACGGTCACTGAAAGTTTTAGTTTGCTTTCAGAATATTTTTCAGAAATGGTTCAACCAATCAAAAAAGAAAACAATTATGTAAAGAAAAATCTCAAAACAATTGTTGCTTAATGCATTAACTGAAGGAAATCAAATTTTGACATACATGTAATACAATTAATAATATGACTTGCTTTTACACGAAATGTGCATGTTTTATTTGTATAATTTCCGTAGCCTTTCCGAACTTGGAGGGAATTACCAAGATTCCCAAGGAGTTCTGCCAGAAGCCCATTACTGATGCCCACCCAGTGTCTGTGCTGCTGCCCACCTTCAGGGACAATGGGCTCTGTGCCTATGGTCTACTGTACTATCTACTGAAGAAGCAAAACAACTTCCTGCAGGAGTACTGCAAGATGAAGAGGCTCAAGTAGGTCTCATGGGAGTTTTCTTTCAATTGTTTCTTTTTATATTTTCAATGCAGACGCTGTTGGGTATTGAACAAAGAGAATAAACCATTAAACATAGATGAGTACACGTATGCATTATCATAATCTGTCAAAATAAGATTGAAATTCTATGTTGCATTATATACCAGTATTTAAAATGGATTATACATATACATGTATAGATGTATTTTCAGTGAAGTTGTATATATAGTACACATAATTGACTTTGATTGACAGGTACACAGAGCTCCCCAAGGTCCAGTTGAGGGATGTGACCCCCGCTCACCTGATCAGCTACCACCCTGACATGGACATCCTCCCCATGGTGATGGCCAACTGTCACTACACATTCCAGGTGGGCAAGGGCACTAAGATAGACTACAACTTTGGGGACTTGGAGCGCCAGCTCATGGACCGATTCCTGTTCTCCAAGTCTGTCATTGAGATGCCAGTGTATGAGGTACATGTAACTTACACAAACGTTAAGAGTCACACTCATCATTTCATAAAGTTTTCATTCTAAGTCCTTCACAAAATATACAGTTACAGTAATAACGTAAGAAAAATTGTTGCTCATCCGTCAGTACATTTGTTGAATCAGTGTAAATAAATGTAAAGTTAATGTCTTTGCAGTTTGAGATGATGACGTACAGATCAGAGACAACTAATGCTGTGGTGTTTAGAGATCTCCGACAGAAAATTAAACAGGTCAATATCTTAGAAGTCAAATTGACTCTATTAAAGCAAAATAGGGTGAGAATTAAGGAATCATTTTAGGGGTACATTTGCAAGTGCTTCACTCTTATCGGTTTGGTTGTATTGTAGGAACCTTTGACCCCTGTAGTAGCCAATCAGATCCTTGAGGAGACCAGAGCTTACCCTGACCTTTGTGAGACCTTGGACAAGCTAGAAATCACCATCAGCTTCCTGAAGTCTGTAAAAGGAGACCCCAATATGTGCTTAGAAAAGTTCATGACCCAGACCCTCAAGATGGAAAATCCATTTCCAAGTCAAAAGGTTTCTCTTTGAATGGTGTAGACCGTATGTTTTCGTATTAATTGTATCAGATGATTCTGCTGTAGTTGGTGCATTGTATTAATAACTAAATTTGAGTGCATTCTGTTTCAGGCAAGGTCCTCATGTCAGTGCAAGCACGCCCAGTCTCTGTGGATCACTCTCGCCATGGAGAAAACCCGACGACAAGCCTCACACAAACAGGTAGGTTGGTTTGCCTATCTTATGTTCATCTATACAGTCAAGAGGACAAAATAACCGGCAGCTGTATTTTTCTTTCATTTTTAGAAGGAATAGTATTACTTAACTTTGTACAATGCTGAAATTAATATGAAGATCAATGAATTCAAGAGAGAAGGGGGAATTCATTCAATTTGTAGATTGTTTTTCCCAATGAGTGTTCCTATTTTATTTTCTCCAATCTCTTCTAAATGGGTAAAGAATATGAGCATCTATGAAGTGGTGTTTTGTCATGTTGAGCTAAAGATATACTGCACATACTGTAAGTAGTACATGGTGCCATTGTTTGTCTGTGGTTACCAATTAAAGCAAGATAATTGAATTTCTATTTAATATGTACAATTTTTGGATCGACTGGGATTTATTATGTCTTGATACAACAATATCACATTGTATGCAGAGACTACTAGACACTTTGGACAACGATTTAATTATCATAGATATTAACAAAATAAAAAAAAAATCATTTTCTTTTCCAGGATGCATTTGAAGGTGTAGTAACAGAACTGAGGGAAGAGCTTAATGCTGCACAGCGAGATATGATCACGTCACTGTGTGAGGAAATCTCCCTGGACAGACTGGACCTACTGCTACAGATCCTTTTTGAGTGCATAATGCTGACTATAACAGTTCCTAAAGGAACCGATGATGATAATGTCGACATGGCCAAACTTCCGTAAGTTGGTGCAGACTAGCTTAACTTCATTAAGTGTACATTGAAAGTATATGGTTTTAATGTATGGA
Source organism: Magallana gigas (assembly GCF_963853765.1). NCBI lineage: Eukaryota > Metazoa > Mollusca > Bivalvia > Ostreida > Ostreidae > Magallana > Magallana gigas. Next base: position 23,409,579 of record NC_088861.1, read on the forward strand.
GTTAAGAAAACAAACTTGAAAGTTGGACATATCAATGTACATGTACAAAGAACAAAGTTTCTTGTTCAAACTAAAAATTATTTCAAACCTAAGTGAAAAATATATGTTCGGACTATATTTTCTTTGCCTTTCCCAATATGGCTCTTACTTACAATAACAGTGCTTGTGACCTCAAATCAAGATTCTAGGTCAAAGATTAAGGTCATAGCAGATGTCTTTGAAATTGATGTAAGAACCATTTTTCTCTCTTCTTGCCCAGTATTTATCAAACTACCAAAATACTGCTTGTATAGGTTAGAGGTGTGCAGACACCATCATTGACTTGAAGTTTTAATTAATTTAAGTTTCAAATGTTAAGGTCATATTAATCTTATATATAAAATATTCACCTGGACCCTTGAGGTTAACATAAAGAAATAATTATATCCACTGAAACACCTGTTAGCATAATGTTCTTCATTAAAGTGGAACACTTTGAGTTGATCACTATCTCAATTACATGTATGTGTAGTTCTTTTTTTGTGTTGATACAATTTCTAATTATATAATATTCAACAAAGTATGTTATATAATTTTACACAGATGCAGATTTATCATTATCTTTCATTGTAAGTAAAGAATGAATATATCAAGAATATTACAAACTTATATAATCTATTTATTACAGTTTGCGAGACACACTTCTGGGATACATTTCTGCTCCTCAGTACGACATTGACCTGAATTATCCAAAATGGACAGATGACCTTATAGAGAGAATTCAAAAAAAAGGAGCGGGTTTCACCCCCATTCTTAACAACCAAGCAGTGGACGCCTGGATGTTTTTGTATGCTCTTTTCACCGTCAAACAAAGTGAAAGAAGATACTGATTTGTGAAATAATTAACTAGACAACTGAAAACTGAAAGTGAAAGTTAGACGAAAATAATTAATTGTTTTGAATTTTTCTATTTTTTAAGTTAAACAATATTTTCTCTTTTGAACTGAAAAGATTAGAACAAAATTTAGACCCAAGATTGTCCAACCTAATTATTGCTCTATATTAAAATTTTATATTGATCAGTTAATTTAGGGAGCAACATATTAAGGAAATATATTTATTGTCTGGGACCAAATTTTAAATGTGATATTGAAATAAACAACAGTGCCAACTTTATGTAGTTTATTCAAAGCGTGATCAGCTTTATTGTGTTTTGATGTGCTACTGTAGTAGATAGAAGGTGGTTTTGTTAGCTTTAATGTTTCTTTTAAAAGTTTTTGTTGATATTTTGTTGCCCCTGATTTTGAAAACAAATCTACTCAATTTTATAAAAATATTTGTCAATATGTTTATTTGCTTTATTGCACAATTGTTGTAATACTGACCACACAGAATGTAACTAAGTTATGTAGCTTTTTTCTATATGGTTTGATTTATCAAAGAACAATACAATTTGTGATATTTATAATAAGATTTTGCCCAAGCTTTATATGGACTTTCGATGAACACGGTTGTTAATTATATTATTTTGCACTAATACTTTATCTTATTAAAAGCTGATGCATCATATGAAATTTAACAATCTAATGTATTATACTGTTTGTTGAAAAACTCAACTGCATGCTACAAGTACCAATGTTAAAAAGACCAAACAAAAAATTCTGATGTAAACAGAAATGAAATATGCTAAAATATAGCTAATTTTTCTCACACTATATCTTTGTATCATGCCAGGATGTCTTTCATTTAAAGAATGGCATTCGTATAATGTATCCTATTTTACATCCTTTGGACTATTATTTTGTTTAGAGTTAAGTGGTCGTTTGGATTGTATTTGCGTTCTATTGCATGTAGACAGTTTAAATCCGGTGATACACTACAACAGGAAGTTGTTTGTTTGAAACACTGTCATGATGTATTGATGCATTGATCATTTCCTAAAGGAGGGGCTGGATGAAATATTAATGACTTAAGGCATTAGGAGTATATGTATAATAGATATGCACAAATTGTCTGGAATAATTAAAACTTGAACTTTTGTTTATATACCTAAATAGCTTTAATATTAGTGTTTTGGAAACACGTACATGTTAATGTAATGTACATGTGCGCAAGTATCATGCATGTGTGCAATAAGATATTTATCATCAAATATTCCAGTTGATTATCTGTATTAATTCTTTGTATGAATATTATTAAAATATAATTGAGTGCTTGTTACGTCGGGTCCGAAATTTAGCAAACATAAACAGTTCCTCGAAAATTAAATGTCAGGACAGCGTCTGCTATTCAGAGGAACTTACTTTAATTGTTTAATTTGAAAACTTATCATTTTTATTGAAAGCACCGATCAACATTTTACAAAACATCTTACATTGACGTGAAAGATGTGAAGAAGTGTTAATAAGATACACTTGTTAATGAGGTAAATATGTTCTTTACCTATAATAGTTTGATTTTTTTAAAATGATATATAACATATATTACATGTCTTCTCGAGCGACAATACTAGAATATTTGTCCCTCGATGACAGAAAAACCCTTGAGTGTTATGTCGGCCTCTGTCTTCGGCATCGGGCGACAAAACACTCCAGGACTTTCCTGGCACCTCGGGGCAAATACTCTGGTATGTCGCTCTCGCAAGGCAATCTAATTAATTAAAATTAGACCTTTCATCTCGCTCTCTGTTATGTATGGTTATCGCGCATGAAAGGATCTCCCTTCACGAGCGATAAACATGCTGATACATAACAGAGAGCGAGATCAGATGAATTAGATTGGTAGCCCTCGAAGCCATGTAATATATTAATATTAATAAAACACGATCATTAATCAATGTATATTGTTATACGTTGTTTTTTAGAAGAGCAAAGAAAAAATGAATAATAAATACCCCCTATTCTGTGCCATTAAAACAATCTTACATAAAATATATTCAACTAATATATCACTTTGAGCTGTATTGATGACATTCACTGGATGTAAAAATTTAAACACAAGAATTCTTTTTAGATATTCAGTTTTTTAAAAAAAGGTAAAAAAAAGAAAAAAGAAAAAAAAAGAGGAGCCAATTGATTTAGAATTATTTGCGTCACCGTAAACTTGCAAGCAAGTACCTATAGGCATACCAATTTTTACCATCACTGATGCATGTTTTTTGGAAGAAAGTATTAAAGGGGATTTCTCGATTTTGATTTTACCGTTTAAAAATAATATGCCAGTTACAAAAAAATTATCATCTTCCGACTTGCGCTCGTAAATATACAGGCACACGATTATGACAATCATTAATGGACTTGCATTACGAAGCATTAAGGGACCTAGATATGATTTCAGATGAAAATTTTAATTTAGATTTTTGTTTATAAAATAATCATTTACTTATGTATTTCGAATGGTTCACCAAAATTTGAAAGTTAGAAGTCAGGTTACAAGCGAGATACAGAGGAAAGAAGTCGTGTGTTATACAAAGCTCGAGTCTTATGTTTGTATACATATACTGTAAAGTAAAGAAATTACCATTTCTTTGACAAAATAAATTGTGGAAACTAGACAAACTGATTCAATTTGTGTAAATAATTTTATCAACAAAAAAAAGCAACATTAGATTAAAACTTATACCAATACAACAAATATGTAAACATTAACAGGACCCGAACTTTGTGTCACAAAACACAGAATTCTAACTTCTGTAATTTTCATGTAACTCAATATTTGACTTTCAAATGTTGACATAGGATTAAAAAGAACATTATATTTACCATTCTGAACATTGAAGCATGAATTTTTTTTTTTTTTAAATTTGAGGTCAAATCCTATCCAAGTCCCTTTAAATAGCTTAATATTCTAAAGTCACACAGCCATGATCGAGTCCCTTTGACCGAATTATCTTTGCTGATAAATGTTGATATCATGTTAAGTGAAATTATATTAATATTTTAAATACATTAATATAACTTGGTGTAACTTTAATTAATCAAAGAACGTTTGTAAAATTATGCAAACATATAATTACCGTTTTTGACCTTTTTCCTAAGACTTCTAGTTTTTAAGGCGAAAAAAAGATTAACTAAACTTAGAGGAAGTTGAGATAACATTATAATGAAGAAATAAGTGTTGTTTTCATAAACAAAGGGTTGGTAAGTAAACTGAATGATAAAGAACCTTGCTTTTATATTAGACTAATTAGGAAAAATGGCTTGTGAAATTTGTATCAAATGTTGTGCTGTATTATGTACAACCATGTTTCCATGGTTTTTTTGCGTATCACAAAAATTGCGAAAATGGGGAGATGAGTATTTTATTTTTATTTGCGTAAGTCATTTTGCGATTTAAAAAGTTTTTTATAGCAATCAATACTGCATAAAATTTCTGCGTATTGAATATTTTGGCAAGTTAAGGGATCGCGAAAAAATCGGAAATAATAATCGCAAAAATTACCGTATATACGGTCGTATGCTCTTCCCGGAAGACAGGTTATATTAATAAAATTAACTTGCATTGATGCCAGTATAACGTTAAGGGGGTGTTAAGTATTTAATTTATATCGCTATGAAACCAGACAGTCACACTATAAATATAGTGAAATTTTCTCAGTGTTCCAAAGCGGTGGTCAAAGAAAGTACCGTAGGATGAAACTCTTTTTATAGAAATACAGTAAAACACGGTTATAGCGAACACGCTTATAATGAATTGACGCTTACAGCGAAGTGAATTCCATTCCCCAAGTCTCTGTTTCATGTTGTTAACTTTACGGATATAACGAATTACGCTTATAACGAAGTTAACTTACCCGTCCCTAGGACTTCGTTATAAGCGTGTTTTACTGTACATTTCGCTCACACCAAGACAAAAAACAATTCAGTGGTGTTTGTGATTTTATGATTGTACAGAAGTACATGTAAACTACATGATTAAGTGTTCAAAATATTACAAATGGATTCTATAGATTTTCAATTGAATTATCAACTTAACTCTGTTGTCAAATTGAAAATGTTATTGCGACCGCATTTAAACAATAAAATGCTTTCTTTGGTGATTCATTCGGGATATGAAGGTAGCGACGTTGCAGAAAAAAAATACATAACCCGCGTTAGCTGGTTATGCAATTTTTTCGGCAATGATCGCTACCTTCATAGCCCGCAATGAATCATCATCAAAAAAGCATTTTATTGTTTATTTTTACATCTTTCTTTAAACTGATTGATAAATTGATTATGAAAAGTTAATAGTAAAATTCACTTAATTACTGTAAGTGTACATAAATACGTTAGCTAAAAGAAACAGCCAAATCGTCTCCTGTGAGACTTTGAGTCTAACATCATTATTCAGTGTTTCATGTATGATAATATATCACTTGAATGTACAGAAAATCTAGCCGATGAATGCCTACAAAATATAAATACATGTATAATCAATTTAGTACATGTAAATGTCACTTTCTGTTTTTTGTTTGTTTTATTTGATTGCAAACTGGCTTAATATTTGTTGAAACTCTATCGCATAGACATAGATCGGCACAAGCTTTTCATTAATTTTCATTATGCAGTTTGCCTAGATTAAACATAAAAGAAGCAACACTTCTTCACAATTCAATAAGATTGAAGAAAAAAAGAAAGAAATATAAATCTGACTGCCTAGCATACTTATCTACTAAATACTAGCCCACCTCAGTTTTAATGATTGTAAAAATACAAAGTTAAATAACTTTATAAAAAAGCAAAATTGCTGATTTATTTAAAACGAACGCTATGAATTTAACAATTAAAAAAATATATATATCATATGATATTCTAGACGATACACAATTAAAGTTACATGCGTACTTGTAGCTGTCAATATCGAGGGAGATACCATATATGCGGTAATTTTCGCGATTATCTAACTTTCGCTTTTTTCGCAATATCTTTTGAATCACAAGTAATTGAATACGCAGAAATTATATCCTGTATCATTTTCTATAAGAAACTTTTAAAATCGCGAACAATGACTGTTGCAAATTAAGAATGTAACATATTTTCCCCGATTTCGCAAATTTTGTGACACGCGAAAAAAAACACCCGGATATACGATAACTCGCGTTTCAGGTCAATACTTTTATTTACCTGTAACGACTATCTAGACCTCTTACTAAAGTAAATTTGTACAGCAGTTACTATGAACCCAATCACAACCGTAATTGTCCCTGCAGGGAACACACCGGCGGAAAAGTGTTGACGTTATCTGGGTCTTGTATATCGTAGAAATACACATTAAGGTTAACGTCAACGACGATAAAACGATTGGTGTTTCCTTGTCCGGTGACGCCCACCACGTTGCTTGGTAGATTGTACCACAGGTTTATTGGCTTCCCATTGTTATCCACGTTTGTCGTATCGCTGACAGGGAAACTGCCTTCATGAGGTTGCTGGTTGCGGTGGTAATATATTGTGCCAGTGGACGCGTCAAAGAAGTACAAGGTCATGCCGCCGGTGATTTGTGTGTAAACCGACCAGTGAGCACCGCTAAAGATGTGTGTAGGGGTGTAATAAACGGCATCTGCAACGTAAGCCTGTTTGGTTTTGGGAAACCCTGATACTGGGACAAGATCTCCCTTTTTATTACTCCATCGGTAAACTTGACCAGCATCTGAAACATGTAGAACTATGATTGATAGATAGATAGACACATAGATAGACCAAAAGATGGATGGATGGATGGATGGATGGATGGATGGATGGAGAGAGAGAGATGTGAGGGAATCTTAAATACATTTAATGGTATTTGATTGTGAAAGCATTGCTTTAGTTGCATGTAAAAACTATTGATTGTTTCGCCAGCTGCTGCAGTTGAACGGAATTAATAGCATACCTGTAAATAGGTCAATATAAGTATTGGTGTGGGTAAGCAGAGCTTTCCACGTGATCTTATCAGGGAGGGAGGCGAATCCTTGGAACAACTCTGCATTAGTCATATTCCTACATGCCCCAGTGGTCAGTGATGCGGCGTCGTCATAGAGATAAACCCCATTGGTAGTAACTATGGCTTTACCGTATTGAGAGTTCATGTTGCACATGTCGTCAAGGTTTTCTATTATATCAATGATGGTCTGAATTTGATTAAACAAGAAAGTTATTCTTAATGAAAAACAATACATTTATGTTCATATAGTGTAATATGTCTACTTTTTTAAAACTACGTTATCTTCTTATTTCAAGTCAAAATCAAATTCCCTTTTATCTAGCCAGAATCCGTATAATTATCATTCTACAGTCAAAAGGAAGGTGCAGACTTGCTCAAAGATCCGTTCATCACAGGTCTTTTGGGGGGGGGGGGGGGGGGTAAAATTGATTTTTACATCGTTTTATTTTCCAACTGATCCAAAATAAGGCATCACGGATTGCACAAATGAATCCCGGTGAATAAAATACAACAAACGGTACTTATTATAGCGTATTTGTTGGGCAATTTGCAAATCACAATTGTACGTTGTATCAACCGTTAAAGATACAACGCTGCGTAATGATATAAGTAATAATATACCATAAAATTTTAACTGTTTATAGTGTTGTGTAAATTAAGCGGTATTTCAATGAAAAAAAATGATGTACAATTTTTTTTTGGAAAACAAACGACACAAAAGCGTACCGCGTTATTTTGCCTCATATTGAAATTTGCTCCGACGTCGAGATGGGTATGGTTAATAAAGGTCATAATGTTCAGGCAAATTAAAAATAAACCTGTGTATATTTTCTTTGCTAATATTTCTGAAGTGTGCTTGAAATTAAATTGAAATTGTTTAAAACCGATGCATAGCATGCGTTATTCATTCATTGCGGTCAACATGGTTAAAATTGACAGGATGCATCATGGAAGTTAAAAATCTCCATAAATTTTTACATTTAATGGACATTGTGCCTTATAACATCTTCAGCAATGCATAGGAAACAGATAGCGGACAAACTATAGAAGATTATGATGAACAGAAAACAATGTGATTTCCGAGTTTTGGAGGTTTGGATTTGTAACCAGATAGCCGTCTTGGCCGTATTTTAAGGTGGAATAACACACCTGGAAAAAGTCACTCAAATAAACAGAAAATTGTTTGATGATGAAAGATATAATGATACATGTAAATAAACTTTACAAATGTCAAATAAGCGAAAAATTTGCAGCTTGGGGATAAAAAATGAATATCTAAAATAATTATTTCAGAAAGTAACAACATTATTCCCTGCGGGATTCGAACTCAGAATGTACGTATCACAAGTCGGACACTTTATCCAATCGGCTATGGTGTAAGTTACATGTTTCAGTCCATAAAATCCTTTTAGTAAAACGAAAGTCGTTTCGATCAGCGGTTAGTCATTTTGTAATGACGTGTTATTCCACCTTAATTTACATGTAGTTGAAAAATGTGACAAACAATTTATTTTATACAAAATCTAAAAATAATAAAAGCCCCATCAGGATTCAAACTCATGACTTACAGATTAGTACTTAACACTCTAACCTATTGACCTACGCTGTGAGGTAGCTATTTCCGGAAAGAAAACATTTATAAAATTATGCTTAATTTTCTTGCTTATATCAATAGGAAGAAGTTCCAATATGGAGATATCAAAAAACACCTAAGTTTAAGAGCAGAAAAGCGTTAGCTATATGCATTGTGACGATTTTGTTGCAAAGTTCTCATTACTCTGTTGCTTTTGCTCTCATAGACTTATGCTGAATAAATAGAACTAAACTATACATGTGTAGAAATAAAAGAAATAGTTTAAAGCCCTAAAATATATATCAGCCAATTAACAGTGTAAAATCAAAAGTAAACTTACCTCTCCGATAGATGTTGTCGTTGTCGGTGTTGCCGGTGTCGTTGTTGCCGGTGTTGTTGATGTCGGTGTCGTTGTTGTCGGTGTCGTTGTTGCAGGTGTCGTTGTTGCCGGTATTGTTGTTGTCGGTGTCGTTGTTGTCGTTGTTGCAGGTGTCATTGTTGTCGTTGTTGTAGGTGTCGTTGTTGTTAGTGTTGTTGTTGCCAGTGTTGTTGTTGTCGGTGTCGTTGTTGCCGGCATTGTTATTGCCTTTGTCGTTGGTGTCAGTTTCGTTGATGTCGGTGTCGTTGTTGTTGATGTCGTTATTGTAGGTGTCGTTGTTGCCGGTATTGTTGTTGCCTTTGTCGTTGGTGTCAGTGTCGTTGTTGCCGGTGTCGTTGTTGTTGATGTTGTTGTTGCCGGTGACGTTGTTGTTGGTGTTGCCGGTGTTGTTGTTGCCGGTGTTGTTGTTGTCGGTGTCGTTGTTGCCGGTGTTGTTGTTGTCGGTGTCGTTGTTGCCGGTGTCGTTGTTGTTGGTGTTGTTGTTGCCTGTGTCGTTGTTGTTGCCAGTGCCGATGTTGTTGCTGTCTGTGTCGTTGTAGCCGGTGTCGTTGTTGTTGTTGTTGATGTCGTTGCCGGTATTGTTGTTGCCTTTGTCGTTGGTGTCAGTGTCATTGATGCGGATGTCGTTGTTGCCGGTGTCGTTGGTGTCAGTGTCGTTGATGTCAGTGTCTTTGTTGTCGGTGTCGTTGTCGTTGTTGCCGGTGTTGTTGTTGTTGTTGATGTCGTTGTTGAAGGTGTCGTTGTTGTTAGTGTTGTTGTTGCCAGTGTTGTTGTTGTCGGTGTTGTTGTCGGTGTAGTAGTAGTTGTTGTCGGTGTCGTTGTCAGTGTAGTCGTAATTGTTGTCGGTGCCGTTGTTGCCAGTGCCGTTGTTGTCATTGTAATCTTAATTGTTGCCGGTGTCGATGTTTTTGTCGTTGGTTTCAGTGTAGTCGTAGCTGTTGTCGAAGTTGTTGGTGTCGTTGTTGTCTTTGTACTAGTTGTTGTCGGTGTCGTTGTCGACTGTGTCGTTTTTGTCAATGTAGTTGGAGATGTTGTCGGTGTTATTGTTGTTTCAGTAGGTGTTGATTGAGTTGTAACTACAGACGCTTTCTTCATGAAGCACACAGACGAGTTGCTCTCCAATACGTACGGACTTACAGGCGACGACTCAGTGACCAGAGTGCATGAACCCTTCTGTCTGTACTTGATCTTACTGTTAAACGAAATGGTTCCACAGCCCGTAGTTATCAAGCAATGACCTGCACACTCTATCTACAAAATGCATTTCCTAAAATAATAAACCCAAGTTTTACATTTTGCATGTTCGCCCGATATTACCGGAAAGTTAAAGAAACTTTTTTTTCGTGAATTATGATACTTTTTATTTGACTCGATTTTGTTTAAATACTACACAGATTTTAAATTTTATCTTAAAAAATTATTGTTAGAAGTGAACTCGACATCTCATCTACTCTGTGGCACCATCCTCCCTCGGTGTTAATGAGACTTACCCTAGATCTGACAATTCTAGTGCTCCCTGAAATAATGTGACTCGTGATACTATTTCCACAGTCCATTCCCAAAAAGTGTAATTGTTGATGAAATGAAGAACCATCCAAATAACCAAACTTAAGAAAATAGAGGAGAAATATTTGCCAAACACTCATGTTGAAATACTTCAGTTATGAATTTACTTGTAAAGAAAGGGATATGCTATGCGCCCGATGTCTTTACAATGGATTCCGAGCCAATTATTGATATTCGGTAGAACCATATTAATGCATGACTGCGCAGAAAGTAATATATCTGATGTTTCTTCAAAATTTCATGTAATGGACGGGCTTGAAAAAAAAATCTTTTAGCTTTAAAATACTTTTGATGAGAGCGTTTATCTTAACACGCAAAAAACACATATCTCATGGACTGTGCTTGCATCAGAAAGTGTATTGAAATTTCACACAATTATATTTGAAAGCTTGGTGTTATAGTGTTTCAATTGCTTTTTTAAAACCTGACTTCTGTAGAGGCATTGTTCCTCTGTAATGAAGTTAATTTTGAGAAGAAATGCACGATTTTTGGCACTACTAGCCAAAAAAAAAACTATCAGTGTGATAGTAATTTTTTACTGAAAATTTTTTATATGAAATTTTGGCGTCAGTTTTATTTAGGTATTTTGTTGACATATTTGCTTTGTTAAAATTGATTTATGTTCAATACAGACGAAACACAAATTACATGGCTTTTAGTGTCTTTTAGTGATTGTTCTACAAAAACATATACAAATATATATGACTACAGGTATGATTGATTGATTGATTGATTATCATTCTATTGATTCAGTCCGCTTTAAATTCTAAATAAAGTACTGAAGAATACTGCCTCGCCAATGCCTTACCGTATCATTTTTTCGATGTATTTAAGCTTTTATAAGGTTCGGATAATACAAATGTTACTATACTTGTGTATGTATTATAAAATTGATTGAGTAAAAAATGGAAGATACCGTCTTTTTTATACAAACAAAATTAATGGTTACAAAATGTTTTGTTTTGTTAAAATTTGAACACTCTTTTTAACAAAAAAGTGATGATTAATTAATGACCGTCGCCGAATCAAATTATCGAAGGATGCAATGTTGAAGTTATTCACAATCGAAATTATTAAATTAAGACGGGAACTCAGGCAATGAATCTGATCCCAATTAAGCAGATTAGGGCGGCTAATACCGAATTTCTGCAGAGAGGGTAATTTGGGCTTCATCGATATTGGCATGTAATGTACGCAAACATGCATTTCAAAAATGGATTACGTACATATGGTCAGAAATTTAATGCAATGAACCAGTTAACTATTGTCTGGGATATTTATTGATTCTTTAATCAGGACTGTCTCTTAAATGTTTAATATTTTTTCTTCATTGTTTTGATACTGGAACTGGAAGCCTCTGAATGTTAACGTTGATCGCTTTAGTACTTGCATAATCCATTCCTCGGTACCAGGCAGTGTTGTAAATGCATCTTAAATATATATTTGCACCAATACTTTATCCTACTAAAAGTTGATGCATATAAAATTTAACAATATAATGTATTATACTGCTTTTTAAAAAACTCATCGTATGCTTTCAATGTCAAAAAGACCAAACAAATTTCTGGTGTGAACAGAAATGAAATATGCTAAAATATAGCTAATTTTTCTCACACTATATCTTTGTATCATGCCAGGATGTCTTTCATATAAAGATTGGCATTCGTAATGTATTCTATTTTGCATACTTTGAACTTTTATTTTGTATATAGAGTTAAGTGGTTCTATTGATTATAGTTTCGTTTTATTGCCTGTAGTCAGTTTAAATCCGGTGATGTACTACAAGTAACTGTTTGTTTGATACACTGTCATGGTGTATGCTTATTTCCTAAAGGGGGAGGCAGAAGAATTATAAAAGACTAATGGCATGAGGAGTAATATATAAACACAATTTGTCTGAAAATAGGCTTTAGCTTTTGTAAATTTATGCATAGTGCTTTACTACTGTTTTTGGATACAAGCACATGTAAATGTACGCATGTGTCATGTATATGTGCAATAAAATATTTTTCATTACATACTTAAGTTAGTTGTATTTGTTATTTCTTTGTATGCATTATATAATATGTTCAGTTTATGCATTCATGCATATGGTGTATATAGTATGCTGAACTGTAGACAAAGCTAATGAGGGTAAGGCATTGAAATAAATTTCTGTATATATATTTGATAACTTCAAACAGACTGTGATTCCGAAATGAATGAAATGTCATTTTAGAGTAAAAAAATATTTTATTCTCAAATGTCATTTTTAATTTAAATTGTCTTTATGATAGATTGTGATTCGCTTTATGATATAATTTTAATTAAGTATTATGTCCCTAAAATTCCAAATCTCTTCTTACTTAAGAACATTATTAAATGTGTAAACTTGTCATTTGACGCTTAAAATCTCATGCCAGAATGTTGAATCCTGCTTCTATGCGTACACACACATTTTTTTTTTATCTAAACAATGCAATTTTAGGATTGTATTATTTTGTTAAATGTTGTTAAATATGTTAAAAAGAGGTTGTTTTGCACATCTTAAAAAGAAAATGATCATGAAGTGTTGATTGGATCAGTATATATCTTGAGAACATTTTGCTTGAAGACTTAAAACATGCTAAAGGGTACCCCTTATGCTGTGGTTGACCCTTATTCAATCAATGAGGTCAAGGATCAAAGGTAGAGTTAGTATTGTACTGTGACAGTCATAGTTTTATAAAGTTTGTTGTGCAGACTTCAAACTTGAAAGACGGGTACTTCGAAGGGAATTGGAGAGACACTCTATGCTTCTGGCTGAAGTAGTCGCACATGGGAAGATCAAAGGAAAACAAACAAAATGGAACTTGAAATACGGTGCCTGAATGACGTTGGACTTGCCAGAGCGGGAGTTAATCAAGACAGAACTTTATAGAAAAGTCTAGACAAGTGTAGAATATCATTCTTACAGAGGTCAGTATATGACACAGTCCTATCCTTTGCAAACTTGCAACAATGGGGAAAAAGTGAAGACCCAAACTGTAAGGTGTGTGGAAAGAGAGCGATCATATGTTGCATATTCTATCATGATGACAAGAAGCTGTAAATCAGGGGAAATATACATGGCGACATGACAATATCCATCAGGAGTTGGTTGATATGCTGGAAAAGGAGAAGAAAAGGAAACGACCATCCGACACGAAGCAAAGACAGATACAATATTTGAGACACTGTGAATCAAATGAAGACAGGTATTTACGAGAATGCCAGGCTGTCAGTTGGCAAAAATCCATTTCTGTAAGTGAATACTACCTCTTTTGTTCTAAAATAAAGTTTGCAATATTTCTACATATCTTAATAAAAATATAACATATGTCAGAAGGGACAATTTTACGACGCCGGACTGGAGTAAAATCAGTTTAACTTTGAAACTTCCATTGACGAATTCAAAAGATTCCATAGAACCGAACGTACAAATTGTACTTATTTCTTTTTCGATTGAATCTTTGAAGATAAGTTTTTTACTTCTATTCGAGTAGGTTATAAACTATATTTCAAATGTCTGGATTTTTTTCATTCCTCCTTATTTAGACTTTGAGACCTACAATTAACAAAAAAACAAAGATATAGATACTAGCCATCCATGAAATTTTAACAACTTGACAAGATATATCTACTTAATACCTTTCAATGTTCTAATCCTAAAAGTCAATCAAATAAACCATAAAACCTATTTCACGTTTTTGTATAATTTGTTTTAACAAATAAAATATACAAATTAGTCATGCTGTATATTTTTTTTGTTTAAATTAATTATATATAAAAATGACAGTATCTTCAAAATATTTTACAAGGAAGTTACAACTAAGTAATGACCCAAAGGTTTCAAAATAAATTCATAACATATTAAAAAGCGTCAAAGGTCTTCAAATAATTTTTTAATTTCAACAAACAATCTACAACTGTGAACATCAAACACTTGTCAGGATTACACATAACATGTAATAATAGAAATCATATGAAAATATGTTTGTGGCGTTACTGTTAAACAATGTAATTAGTTAGTAAATCGTTTCGGATGTTGAACTAATAATGCTTTTGGATCATTAGGCAATATAAAATCAATCAATTTAAATGGCGAATTTTAAACATTTGGTGATAAGTGTATAAAAAACAAAATACGAGATAAATTGCATTCAGAAAAGAACAAAGCAGGTGTATACAGTAATTATGTTTGATTTCCAAAAAGAAAATTGGTTAATTAAACAAAAATATATACATGAACAAATGCAGCATATATCTAAATAATATTGAATAACTGGTCTTGTCTCCACCAAAGGTAGCATTCACAGTTACTTTGACATCTTCTCCATAATAAGGCGCCAGATTTACCTCCCCTTGCCAAATTTCCGGCATCAACGATTGAAGGTGGGTCCACCTCTGATTCACCTCTACGGCGACGGCTTCGGCCTTGGGTATCTTGACGTGGAAGTTAACGGTGGGTTTCCCTACCTCCTTATGGACGATTAGTGGCTCCCACATGTAGCAGCCTTCCGTCCACTTGGTGTACTGCATGGGAAAAGGAAAGACATTATCGGTCTTTCTCTGACAGTTGATCAGGTAGTTGTAGACACCTGGTAGCTGTTGGCTTGGGTCGTGGACTGGGGTTGCGTACAGCTGTAGCTTGTAGAATCCTACGGACGGACAGTTGACGATGAAACTGACCACCGAATCCTTTGTCTGGATGAAGACGAATTCTGGCGTTTCTCGATCAGATTCCACTTCTATCAGGTTGGCCTTGACTCTTACTTCTTGGGTAACCGAGAACTGAATTTCGACTGTGTTAGCTTCGAGGTGAATTACAGGAATGTGGTGACTTAAAGTGTTTAGACCGTAGTCTTTGAATTTTGGTTTGGCTCCAAGGTACCCAGAAGGCAGTGTTGGTAATAAAACGGTCTTTGCGTCTTCATTACAACTCACTAAATATTGTGCCACACGATATATTGTTGAACCTTCGGTCGCTGGGTCATTGGCATGAATTTCTAATCCGTATTCACCACGACTCGGGACAGTGATGTTGAAATAAACAATATTTCCAACAATTCTGTGATTCACATAGCCTTCTAGGTCGGCATCGTTTCGATCATTGTGCTTCAATTTAGTAATGAACTGCATCTGCTTGGGAATTATAATCTGTAGCTCTGCCCTTCCGTCCCTAGTCGATATTTGGGCAGTCTGTTGGTTGGTGGCCAGACCATACCTATAGAAATAAGTGTTAGGTCCCCAGTTCAGGTGTGCACAAGGTGGGAAGGAGTGTGGTTCGGTGATCGATACTTCTTCCTGGACAATCTTATACTCGCACACTTCATGCAAACTAACTCTGTTCTCTGGTTGATATTCCTTAACATATATGGAAAGAATGTATGACCCCTTTATTGGGAGGCGGAGTCTGAAGGAAGCAATTCCATCAACACTCTCCTGCATGCCATAGCGGTTTAATTTGGTTCCTTTGTACTCCTCCTCCTCCTCTTCACTCTCAAACTGCAAAATGAAGTCGAAATCCAACCTATGCTCATTGGCAGGGTATCTTAGACGGATATTCATTTCATGGTGTCCATAAATAATCACAGAGTGGTGGCTCACAATCTCTAGTCCATACGTAAAAAACTCGGGTTTAATGTGTGGCTTGTTTTCGAATTCATCCAACGTTATAGGCCTTTTCAACAATTGCCACTGTTGATCATTAGGAAAGTGGTCGCAGATGAAATGATGGGGATCAGGAAGGAAGTAATACTCGTTTACCCGGTAGTGAAGTTTCCGTAGTCTTTTAATGAGTCCCCTAGCGGCCCAGTCAGCATCCACCAGACACCAAGTTCCGTTGATGTAGACTGCGTTCCAGGAGTGCTGGTCTGTGTCTGGATTGAACTTCATGCCTAGTTTGTAATCGACCCATTTAGCATAGCCGCTAATGACTCTGGAGTGTAATCCCGCATAACTGAAAGCATTGAAAACAAATTGATTAACTTATTTGACACAAGAAGACAAAAAATAGCTTACTGGCACATATATGCTCTACATGAAAATATATACACTGAATTCTGGTGATCAAAAACAAAAGACGTTTTCTGACAACCACATAATGTAACTTTCAAATTTCCTAAGATATATTGCTATTTCAGAGGACAATCTTAATTTCTGTACTTTGATAAATGATAGAAACATGTAGATGTAATGAATTTTTTCATTGGTAACAACTAGTCTTTGCTGTAAGACAGATCAGTCACCGATTTAGGAATCAATGACGTGAGGCTAAAATTTGTTTACTCATGATCAGCGCATTGACAGCCTTGACGAATGTTAAAATATGCAGAGTTAAAAAAAAAGTTTCACGTATTCAATGTAAGTCGTCAAATTCTTATGCAGGACACACTACCTCCCCCTCTACAGTAATGTGAAATTGATAATTACATAAACGCTTACATACATGTACATGTACTTGTATCACGAATTGTCAACTTTTTTATGTTGTTACCTAGGCTGCAGTTATACACGATTATGAAGATGATGGTCTAAAGATGATAAGACCATGATAAGACAAAAGATGTTGGACAAGACGACTAATTTCATCCGCAGATCAAAAGAATGTTGACAGGTTTGTTAAGAAAGATTTTAATTTGAGATACCCCAAAACAGAATTAATTTTTATGAACTCACATAAAGGCTGTAAGGAAATATATAATACACTCCTCTTCCTACATCTGAAAAATGGGAACAAATGGGATACGTTTTTGCAAGAAAAGAATCGAACTATATAATTTGCCTTTTAAATGTACTTTTTAAACCCCTGCATTGTTCTATCATAATTATTAGATCGGAATACCGGAATGGATCACCCTAGGCCTGGAAAAGAAGTGCCTTTAATTTTTGTGTTTAACACTCTCAAAGCCTTATTTATTGAAAACAACGGTTTCAAAATCTTTGTGATTTACCTAAACGCTGTCAAGCAAGAACATTTACTGTTAACACTGTCTACTTCGGACTTTTCCAGACTCCTAAGAGACCTTTCTCCCGCCAAAATGGTGGATATGACAGAATAGCCGAAATTTGATTTCTCGTGGATAAGAATCATATTAGAGTAACCAAGATCCAGCTTACCAAAATAAAATTAATAAAAGAAAAGGTAAAACTAAAACCTCGTTATTTGAGGAACTTGACTCACAACTTTTCGAGAAGGAAGCAAATATGGTGACATTTCACACCAACATCGTCTTTACCCTTGGATCAAAACTCTCGATTCATTTTTCTATAAGCACTAAGTAAATGTGACGAATACAACATCCTCTGGTATGATAACCTCGAAGTATGGAGAGATTCATCGGATAATGCAGACTCATTGTAATCGAAATTAAAGATAACACCAAGTGTAACCTTCTTCATAAAAACCGGTATTGTAAGGGCACAGGGTAGCAAGTACATGTTCTTTGTTGAGAAACATTTCCCAATTTTAATGATCTGCCATATGATAATGATATTGCAAAATCCACAGAAAATTTACCACCCGTATCAGACAATGTTTGCAGTATTCTACAAATTGCAGAAAATGTAACCACGTCCGAGAAACATTTTGATCTTTTAAACAAGCAGTGAAACTTCAAACCTGCAAGCTTAGGAACTGAAGAGGAAGAAACAAACTTGAAACATGCAAGCTCAGAACAAAAAAGAAAAAAAAACACCAAAAATAATTACACAAGAAAAATGTCAAAACAAGCCACATTTTAATACAGAGGATTTGGCTAAATATTTGCAAAGATTTGAGAAATGTGCGATGAATGTCATTAGTCAACTTTAACACAGCCATGAGAAAGATAAGAACAGTATAGTCAAACTTGTCAATCAAAATAAAGATGCCTGAGAGAAAGATGCAGAAACTTAAATTAAAAAAAAGGTTTGGTTGACGTGATAAAACTAGTCAGTCAAAAGAAGGAAGAATGCGGAGCGCAGCTTCAGCAATGCCTAGCTCTACTATAAGAGATTAAGGTCATTTGTGTATCCCTCCATGAATACAAAACGGATGCCTTTCAAGCATTAAAGGGAATAGAGAAACAGTTAAAATTCCCCCAATCTTACTTGGAAACTGTAAATGAGTCAAATAGACAGGAGCATCGGCCAATGCCTAACGCAGCCACTGCGGGGTCCAGTGTCTTACATGTACTGATAGGAACTTCAGAAATCAAAGGTATTGAGGAGGACAAACTCATCTCAACTGCAGCAACGACCAAAATAATCAAGTACACAATATATGAAACAATTGACTTTATCCAAACTTGCGAACTGTGCCAAGATTTTGAAATTCTTTATTCGCTTACAAATGATTTGACAAGGATGGAACCAGAAGCAGTGTCAATGCAGAAAAAAGAAATGATCATAACAGTAAAAGGCAAATTGGTAAACACCAGTACAGTGATACATGTATATCTCCCCTTCCCCAATGGATAACTTAGTCTGCCATCACTATGGGCAAATCATTATTGCACTAATCATAAACAAAGTATTACAAGGGTATCATACTATGATCACAGTAATACGCTCTAGATGGGAATCCAACCCCCCGACTACCTGTCTGATGATAACTACCAACTATACTTTCCAAGAAAGGCACATCCATTCTTGTATCAAACATTTAGAAATACATGAATATTGATACGCGGCTATGTTAAGGCTGCCCGATTAATTTCACACCGATATGTAGAAAGTCAGTTGTCTGTACTTCATAAGATATGACGTCATAGTTAACTTTGACGTCACGATCTGCATTTCCTTACGATCGTTCTTAGGGAATATATCGTAACGTAATAAGTGATATTCATTGTGCATAATAAAAACTCTTCATTCCTTTACATAGACACTGTTGTAAATACTAGTGATATTAAATTCAATATCACCGATATGGAGTATAAAAAAATCAACATTTCTAAAGCTTCGTAATAAGTAAATAACTATTCATAAACTAATGGTTCCCCTTGCTACGTGTAATCTAATGAATGGTGATATGTATATGCATATAAAAAGGGCTTGGCGCAATTGAAAGATAAATACAATCTTAGTATATTTTACGTGAAATCGGGAGAGAAAATAAGTACTAATGTGAATCTTTCTGGGGGAAACGTACCGATTGACCCGATTTTGTGTAAATCGAGCCTTAAATGTAAAAATGTGCCTAATTTCGATGGCGGTGCGAAATGTTTTGACAATATTTCAAATAAACGAAATATTTATATTAACCCCCAGCAAGAACTGCAAAATACATTACTTATCGTAGGATTTTTCATAATTTTTTTTTTTTATCTAATGTCATTATTCACTTGCGCCGATGCGATTTTTATAGATTATTTACCGTGTAAGAATACACCCGTAACGTGCTTAAGAAAAATATATGACGTCACAAAAATACATCAAATATAGTGTTGGATGTCACTGTTACATGTAATTTATGTAATAAAAGTTAAAAGAAACTCGCTCGGTTAATGTATCATTTTTCGATATATATTTAGATTCGGACAGCCTTAACATAGCTGCGTATAAGTCACTTATAAAATCTACTAATCTCAATAATAAAACAATATAGGCATGCAAGTAAATTTAGTTTCTCTAAACAATTAAACACTGAGACACTGAAACATATCATTATTAACATATTCTATGTTAAAGCATTTTTCATATTTCATTCATTTTCTGTTAAAATTAATCATGAAAATACCAGTATTCATTTTAATGCTGCTCCCAAGGGTGTTCGATTGGTAAATAAACATAACATGTACCCCAAAAACCGGATCACAAAGGCTTCAAACACAATAACTTCACAGAATTTCTACAACAAATACCTAGTACTGTATTACTTACAATTTAGCCAGCTCTGTACTTTGTTCTTTCCGTAGACAGTTATCAGAAACAATAGATCATTTATTCTATTTCTGATTGCCATCCCATAAAAGAACTTTGGAACAAAATTTAATACTGGCTTGGTGATTAACATTTAAATGTTAATGCAAATCTATTCTGTTTGGTATTTCATGAAAAGTGTTAATATGCCTTTATTATTTGAATGTTGTTCTTTTTTGTGAAAATTGTTTCTAATTAAAAAATATCGTTGCATAGTTATCCGCAAATATCGTACCAGTATAACCCAGAGTATGTACGATATCTCTGTAGTTTTGTCTCTAACAATCATACCAGGCTAGCTGGGCAGAACAAATCAGAGTTGTTGATTTTAGAAGGATCTATATGTTTTAATTATCGTTATATAATTTTTCTCTACATTGTAAGATTATATGTTACCTTATAAACACATTTGTTTCATTAACAGTCAGACTCAGTTTATACTCAAATAGTTCTGTAGCTATTAATTCTCCATATGCTTCTCTTTCAAAAAGTTTTTTTTTTTACCTTGACCACAAGACCTAAAGGAACCCTTGAACGTGTACTTACTTGCACATCATATCAAACACTTTAGCGTATGTGGTTTTTCCCTCTTTGAGTCCTAGAAGAACTTCCTCAGGACTGCCATTCATAACATTGTCAAAGATCATTTCTTTTAAATTTTTGGTAACTAACCAGCGGAAAATTGCTCTAAAATAATCAATGTAAGCATACATAAAAAAGCACGTTAATTCTTACATGATAAAACTGATCAGAATACATGATCTTCATTATAAATACGGTATTTCTGCCTTTAAAAAAAAATTCATTAAAAACAAAGTGCAACTTTCAAGGTTAACAAATTATGATAATAGCATATGTTCTAATTCCAACAGAAAATTTAATTATAAACCCCTTCAATGAGTGTGTAACATTTTTCATTATACGTGTACCACTAACATTAGGGCGATACGAACATGTTTATGTCTATTTATAAATAAAACACTGTTATTACATACAGTATTAAGTGAGAGCTTACGTCACTTTCTCTAATTCGTTGGAAATATGTTTTGAGAAAATTAAATCCCAAACCAACTCTCTGAAGCTTGGATGCTCACTTTTTGAAACCTGAAAGAGAAAAATCACAATATTATACAAAAATGTGAGAAAAGGACATAATATCACAATGGCCAAAAAAATTTAACAGATAGAAAAATGTATTCTTTGTGCCTTTTTGCAATATTCTGCGATACCGTTTTACCTGAAAAAAAAAATGTCACAAAAGTATACATGTATTTGGTCTTCACACTTGAAGTAATCTTCTCTTTTTAAAACCAAGATTCAATAATAAAATATATTTCCCTCCCATTTGAGTATGCATACATTGAATTTTTTTTTTTCATTTCACATTTTAAATAATTATAATAATTTTAAATGAAATCGGTTTGTGTTCACTGTCATGGTTCATTAAAATAAAATTAAAATATCGGTTAAATCGAGGGAAAGTTTTTTTTTAAAGTTTGATTTCAGTGCTGAACGGTCATATTAAATTTCATAATTCATAATCTATTATAGAGCCTTAAGTAAAGCATATTGATTCCATTATTTGATTCAATTTTAACACTGAATGCTTACTTTTGTCGTCCGTCCTAAAACACAGCAAGCGGTACAGACGCGGTATATGATTTGTCTGCTCCGCTTAAAGTGTTAAAAAAGACATCCAAAAATAAGCATTCAGTGCTTATGTTTATAGGCATAATGGTGTCTTTTTGCATGAAATTACACATGTAATGTGTATCGTTGCTGTAAAGCCTTCATAAACGCTCATAGTCAGAGCTATGACATATTCATAGAAACAGCCGTATCCGCGACTAAAAATATAGTGCCAGAAACTTTGTAGAGAAAATCTTAATTATTAACGAGTAGATATTATTTTAATTTATTATCTTTCAACAGAACATTTTAAATTGGTTATGTAAGAACGTTTTACTTCTAATTTTACAAAATAGATATACTCAAAACGCGTGATGACGTTTTTTGTGCTCATGGCGCATGCATTAGGTAATTGTATTCAAAGGGAATTGAACGTTGGAAATTTCAAATGAAAACATAAGGGGGAATTAAATATACACTTAATGTAAATATATTGATTTAAGAAGTACGAGTAGAGAAATGAGTTACAAATATTTTACAAAAACACTTTCTGATTGCAGACTCCAACCACCTTAATTGAAAACATTCATTAATTTAGTCACAAAAAATGCACAATTACACGAAATAAGATACATGTACTATTTTAAGAGAACTACACTTACAAACTGTATATTCAATGCTACTTCTTATTAAATAATTAATGCACCTGTATAGCGTGGTCCTCAATAGAGTGTAGAATCTGACGGTCAACTTGGTCAAGACTGACCTTTAGGTTACCGGGGCTGGACGGGAGAGCCACTACATGTGTGGGTAGTGATTTTTCCTGCTCAGTTCTGACGGGAACCAGCTCAAATGTTGATGGTGCAGCTGGGGGTTGCTGTCCAACAGAACGCATTTCAACCTACAATATTGAAGAACATGGAAAAATTCCTTCTTGTACATTACAATCTATGTTGATAAAAACGTAAACTGTAAATATATAGAATTTATCAATAAAGCGTACATGTGAAAAAGTTACATTCCTATGACTCCTAAAACATAAGTCAAAAGTTAGCTCATTCTTTTTCTTAAAAAAACCCCCTGAAAATAAGAATATTTATTATAATGAAATTTCATTACAATTATTTTAGGAAATAAATTATACATAAGGGGTTTAATAAGATGCACATGCACATCATATTGTAACATGGACAACATGTTATGAGCTGACACTTACTTGCTTAGAGAGAGTGTAACATTTATGATTAAATTATAGAGATATAATCAACTCATACACGTTTTAACTGAATAGGTTTACTGAGAGTAGCGTTGGCGAGTACAGCTTTTTCGGGTGTAGGCATGTGTACGGTTTCCCTCCCTGATGTAAGATCTTGCGAGGCCTGGTCCCGGGAACTAGCAAACTGACTATACCCTTCCTGTTGTCTGAGATCCAGCACCACACCGTCTGACGGCAGAAGCTCGGGGGCTGGCGGAGGGACAGGCTTGGGGGCTGGGGGAGGGACACTGTCTATGTTATTCTCCTTTTCAACTCTTTGTCCTACTTTGTTCATAGCTGCCATGCCCTGATAATGTGCAAAGGTAAAACAACAAAATAAAATTGATCAATCTAAATAAAAATTTCTTTAGTTTAGTTAAGGTTTAAACGTCAAAAGTTCAAGAAGATAAAAATAAAAATAAAAGTTACTTTTTTACCAAACAATATAAAAGGTTCTTAAGAATTAAATAAGAACAATGATTTTCAAAACTTTGTATGATTGTTTTTACAAAATACATGTACATGTATACCAACATACAATGCTTACCAGAAATGCAACTGCCAACGATGAGAAGTAGAAAAAAAATGATTTTCCGATGAAAAAAGGCATCAAAAGGGGTCCCCTAAAATGGTATTTTTTTTATATAAAGATACCTTTGTATGATTTGGGTTTTACAATATAATTCCTTAACCCTGAGATAAAAAGAGATTCTCTATTTTCTAACAATATATTTATGTATTATTTATTCATTATGTATTATTTATGTATTTATGTATTTTATTCAGATGACCACCTTTATATCTTTGAATTTCATTTTGATTTTACTGCTTTTTCGATCGGTTGTGACTCTACATACATGTATGATAAATGAAGTTGAAATTGGAGCAGGAGGATTGTCCAAACATTGCTTTGTCAAAAGGTACCCAAAAATTGAAAACTACTTTAGTTTTTTGAGAAAAAAAGTGAGTAAATATTGTTTAACCCATCACATCGTTTACGACAGCATTTACGTTTTATTTCCGAAAATGTACTGCCAAAATATTTTAACTAAAACATGTACTTAGAGTGCGCATTCATATTGCTAGTTTTGTTTTTTTAAATGTTCCTAGTAAAGTAAAGTAAACGTCGTGGTACATGTTGTCGATTAAGTTTCTTTGACTGATTAATGCTTGATAAATCTTACCATAAAACAAACCCACCAAGAACAAGAACACCGAGTGAAAATGCGAAAAAGTTCCATATCTTGTCAAAAAGTGTTGAAAAAATTGTCGATTTGATCCTTTCAAAGACCCCCAATTTGTTGTCAGAGCCACTGCCCAAAAGAAGAGCCACCTGTAAAACCAAAAGAAACTTTTTTTCATCACAAATCAAAATGAAACTTTAAATTTCAAAATCACTTATAAAAGTTATTTTTTGTATGTTAGAGATAATAGCTTATTCGTCTAAAATTGAATTTATTTGTGCTAAGGGGTTTGCATTGTGTGTATATAAGTGTTGTTAGTTTTACTTTTGAGAAAACAAGCTAATCGGTTTAAATTCATCCAATTGCATTAAGAGAAGTAACGTGAACCGGATGAAAAAAAATACAAGCCAACAATCAACGTTTAATCATACTCTTTGAAGGCTTTTTAAACATAACGCAGTCACAGCAATTATCTTCTTTTATCCTGCTGCTACTCTTTACATTGACCCAATAAAGGTAACATAAGCTATTTTGTTTTCCCGTGGCATGAAATGGTGATGAAATGTCTATAAGAGTCATTAACCCGATATACTTTTGTAGTGAGTCAGTAACCAGCCTAATAAGTAATATTTTCCCTCTAACTGAGATGTCTAACTTTTATTGGTAGACCTCTGAGGCTTGGAAGTTTTGGAGTTTTGGGAAAAAGAGGCGCATGGAGCTAGATCTGAAGTGTGGTGGTTGTGGTAAGACAGTAACCTTCTCCATTTTCAAAATTTGCTTCACAAGCCGAAATGTTTGTGATGAAGCTTTATCACAAGGTAGACGAACCTGCTTGGATTTTTCTTTTTTTTTTTTTACTTTCGATCGGGGCCCATACTCGTACATGTATTTCAGCCGCGGACAATACTTCGATGGGTGTAATGTTCATTTCACTATTTGAGTCAAATGCTTTTAAAATATCGTACAATACACATTACATATCGAACAACCCTAGCATTACAAGGATCATCTTGGTCAACTATTGGCATGTAACGCTTTTTATTCTTTATCATTGTAAAGAACATGTACACATATACCAATGCAAGATCTTACCAGATATACAACCATCACCGCTGCAAGATAGAATGGAGTTGTTTTTCCGACGATAAGAGTAAAAACGCTGTTAAAATGGAAAAAGTATTTTAAAAGAATTAATTGAACATTCATGTTTGTTATATTTTGTTCTTTCCGATATATTTCATTTTATCAAATAAAATATACATTTAACAGTTCAGTATAATATTTAAAACACCCTGTTGCGATTGTATCATTTAAGTTAAATAACAAACTGCCTGCCGCAGTTTATTTAGATGCAACAAGTGCAACTAATAATTTATATCCAAATAAGCTAAAACAATTAGTGTTCAATGTAGGGTCCTTTCCCCTGATAATGACTTAATTGCTTAATCTGACATTTATGTGAAGTCATCTCTGCGTTTTTAGAGTGGGCTAAAAGTGAATACATCTTAGCAAACCAAAAATGTGTGTTTGAAGGAAATAAATATGTTTGTTGATTGTTTAACAAATTTTATGCGGCCCTATTTCCTATGAGACAATTATGAGACAACTGAGTGCAAATAAATTCTTGGATGCTGTCAGAAATATTTCGTAAAGAATGCATAGCTTTTGCTGGTTCATTTCCCGGCGAATTGTCCTCGTCGAGGCTTTGGTATCTAAACACAGTTTCGTATAAAATCCAGGGGGTTTTTCTTCGGGGAAAAGCATGATGGGTAGGGATTTTCCTGCTATTTTTATGCGGTATACATGAAAATTGATTTTTTAAATTTTCAATTGCATAATATGGTGGATTATCTTTCGAATACATGAAAAAAGTATGCAGAAAAATTTTAAAAATTAATTTTGTGAAACTCTAAAATAAAGGGAGGTAACTCCAAAAACATCCGGATTTTACACATGCAGAAATTCATGGATTTTTTAGCGGGTAACATAGCTCTTTAAAAAGCTGGCGAATGTACCCTGAAAATACTATAAAATGATGCCTAAGGACTTGCTCTTGAAAATGTACAGAAATTAAAATGGCTGATTTGGTTGCATTCTGCTTTTAGGGGGAGCCTAAAATGCATGGGTGTACTGCATTTAGACGCATCCTTTTGTCTATTTTCCGCATGTTTTGAGTGCAAAAAAATTCTAGCATTAAGTAAAATGTGCATTATTCCTAAATATATGAAAAAGCACGATTTTATCTTTCTATTGATATATAAATGTAAATGTAACATGTTTTAACAATTTATTTTTATAGGGGTCAGTTTTGTTTGCCCCTCATCTGAAAACGTCATTATAACTATATATATAACTGTGTTTTGCACCCTTTGTACCATCGAGCTGAACTTGCTTTTCATTTATAATTAGATGTTAAAGAGAACTAAAATGCCATGTGCAAAACATGGGTTTTTTAATATCAATATATATTTATGTGTGATTTTTACCATCCAACAAGTGCGCCGAGAAAAAAAACAGTAGGTCGTCTTTTTAAAAATCTCCGGTGCGACAAGACATGCGCCTTGATTGTGGACGCACTGTTGCAACAATCCATGTTTAAAGGATTCGACTTGACATCGTTATCTGAAAGAAACCAAATTTCATCTTAACTTTGCCCAGATCTAAATAACCTTGATATGAGAAGTTTTGCATGTACATACAAACACACACACAAAACACATTTGACATGTTAATTGAAATTTGCATTTTAAGCTTTCAATTGCTTGATAACCTCTTTTGTCGCCAATCCGTCTCTAAATCTACTTGTCTGTCTGTTTGTCCGTTTATCTGTAAATTTTCGTTATTTTTACTTTATAATTGCTAGAACTGTGATAAGTTTCACAAAAAATTGGCGCAAAGTAGAATAATAAGAATCTTAATTGTAAATATAAAGGACAAACCCATTTTTCAAAGAAAGATACTTGTAATCATTGAAAATCAAATAAAGGGCGTTATCTTAAAAGCTACTTTCAAAAACTACTGCATTAGAAATGACATTTGTTTCAGACTACCTTTTAAACCACTTCCTTATATTCGTTTGCAAAGATATGTTTAAAAGGCATTGTTAAATATATTGTATTTTACTTTTGTTTTGTTTTTACTTTTTGTATTTTTGTTTGTTAATTTTATGTGGTTTAGTTTGTTTTTTATTAAGTATGTTGGTAAACATGCAGACTGACAACAGATGGACTGACAAACGAAGGACAACAAATGTTCAGAACCATCAGCTCAAGTGAACTAAAATCCTTTATTAAATTGAATTACTGTGCAGGTATTCTTAATTATAAAACTTAAAGTAAGCTTGAATCAGTAATGGTTTGTTTGGAATGATACCAAGGTTCAGTATTGAAATATCTAGCAAGTTAAAATCTGTTAAAACATTTTTCTTTGCTAATATTCAATTAAGTGTATATATTTTAAAAAATCTATTCGAATCTTGATCAATTATGTTTACATACAAAGGCGTATGTGCTCTGTATCTCGCTTACATGTACAAATTGACAGCTGGTGTTAAAATTTCGGATTGGAAACACATATATTTAGTTAAGAATTGTAATTGTTAAAATTGTAAAAGGATAATTTTCTTTGTAATATTATCTTAAAGACTGACCTGGTCCTTCGTAAAGGGTAAACAGTGCATTTAAAAAACTGAAACAGTTGTGTTCGTAGTTGCCCCCTGATCATGATGCCCCTATAAAGTAAGTACTGCCCCCTTAATAGGAAAACCGTACCTAACTATTTAGGATTTTCTAGAAAGTGATTTGGTTTGGATTCAGAATATATATGCAGTTGTATAATGCTAGATGTCCTTGTTTCCTTGCCTAACGTTATTCGTTAATCATTTCATTTACATGTTTCTCTCTCTTTGTCCATTTTCTGTTTTTACCTTTATTGTATTTCACAAAACAGATTTCACTATGGCAGTAGAAGTTTATATTTTACTATTGATACTGGGTCGCGATAGTTATCATTAATTGCAGGGATAGATATATTGGAAACCAACAAAATTGATAACACCAAGCTTAAGTACAAAAACCGACCAAAGTTCAATGAATGCAACCAATCAGAACGAATGCGGAAGCTATATACATGTAGATAACCGCTTTCATTATCAGTTGCTTTTTTTTGCAGCTCCCCCTTGCCTATTTAGATTTGCATTTTCACCTTCACAATTGGCCAAATCTTGCTCATTTTGGTTTGCTGTGGTGTTATCTTCACTTTCCAAATCATCCATCGTAGAATGGCTGTTCGAAGTCATATTGATTAATTTTGAGTTTTGTTTGGCGCCCTGAATTATGAAAATTGAGAAAATTCTTTAACCAATCAATTTTGCGTAATAAATATATGTGCATTTTTCTGTGCTTGTCACTTAAATTATTTTCGATAAGTACATGTTCAAATGAAGGAACTTCAAGTGTTAATCAAGATCTTAAATTAGGCATTGAAGCAATTCCACAATTCATTTTTCGCTGGTTTAATACCTAGTATACTTATTATCTATACAGAATACGATAATACATAAAATGAGCGAGAAAAATTAAAAGATAGGCCTTATATGTCTGTAGTTCATAAAATACCACTGGCTGGGTTTTTGTCCGAGTGAAACAAGATTAGTTTACAAGAAACAAAATTGTGTGTAACTGTGTTCATTTTCGGTGAGATTTTTCAGAATACAACAATACTGGTAACGCTTACTTTATTATAGCTTCTGTGGAACAATTAATCTTTTTGATTTCTTCTATATCCTGCAACGAAATAATAAGCAAAAAGTAAAAGGCATGAATTTCTTTGATACCGTGTAAAATAGAAGACATATATTTTTTTTCTCAGTATTTTTCGGCTTATCTGATTTTATTTTCTAATCCAAAGTCAGTAGAGTGTAATCTACATTCCTGTAACATCCACTTTTACTTTCTTACAGTAATCTCGGATGCGTCTCCTCATTTCGAACCTCCGAAAATAAATATTTTCTTCTTGTCGTGTCGCAATGACCAAATCTTTTACGAAATTCATTCAATTTAGTATTGTTTTTGTCATTATGGTGGACAAAAGTCTGAATCTATCACATTTTCATCTTCACATATCATTTTCGTTTTCTTTAATTTCATTGAGAAATGGAATGTTAAATTTCCAATTCATAATCTTGAATTGTTCAAACTTGCTTTAGTATTTGCGAATTTATGATTTTTTACAAATCTTATTTAGTTTCTCAATATAAATTATGTTAAACTTGTCATTATTATAAGACATTCTTTGTCGTTTTACCATTTTAATTAACCCCCTAAGAATTGAATAGAGCCAACAAATCGTCCGGTGATTTATAATTGCAAAACATGATTTACAGCATTTGCTCCATTTAAAACTTTTCGGAAACACCTTGCTTACATGTATATTTTCAACATATTCATCCGGTCTTCTCATGTCGTTTGCAAAGGAAAACCCCTGTAGACTATTTTATTTCAGCCCCGTCTTTAACTTCTCCAAACACTCACTAATATTTACTTCTCTCGTCATATTCTGGTTTTAATACCGTGTGTATTAAATTGTTTGCATTAAAGGTTCTTTAGTTGTTTATCATTTTTAATAAAATAAATCCTTTATTAGTGCAGTGGTTGTCATATCTTGTTTCTTCAAAACTCGTCTCTACAATTTTTGCAAATAGGTGAATGCAATACCTGCTGAATGCAATGATTCATGAATAGTATGTTCGTCCGGAAATATTGGGAATATATATATAACAATAATCGAAAACTAATATGGCGGTAGTCAAAGTTGATGCGTATTTCTGAACACAAGTCAGCTTTCAGATCCATTAATGAGAAGATAAAATGTTTAAACAATCTTTAGATCTTTAGAAAACGAGACTACTTTTTTATACATATAACTCTTTGAAAAAAAAATTAAGTATTAAGATATATTCCGCGATTTTGATAAATAAATGAAATAAGAATTTTAACAAAATTCTAATGCAGACTTTATAAAGATAAATATTTAACTTGATATATACAACTTACTTTACTGTTGACACTAATGAACGTAGAGGGAAAAGTAGAAAACCATGGCTTTTTTTAAGGGTAGCCGCAAGTTTCCTTAGCGGACAGCTCAAAATCTATCTTGTCACTGCTACTTTCTATTTATCATATATGCATATTATGACCCACTAAGATTCTTTACGCGTGCAGGGACGTGCACAACAATATTTTATCGGTTTATAAGCCATATATGCGATAAAAACACAAATGTTGCATCGCTTCCGGGTCGGACAACTTGAAGTAAACACGGTCGGGCGAAATCAGCTTATAGTCGATCCCTTCCGACATTTCTCTCAATTACTTCGGGAACACCTCGATTTCAAAGAGAGCAAAAGAGACGGGTTTTGCTGTAAAATAAAATTGGGTAAATTGAGAAAAATGCGGTGTTGTAAAATAACACTTTTTACAAGGTATTGCAAAATAAATCAGTCTTTTTACAAAGAAATTCACCATAGTATAATTTATATATTAGGAATTCGATGGTTAATGAGCAAATCCAACCTCACTGCGCATTATGTATTACGGAAGAGGTAATACTTTCCCTTTTGAAGCAATATAACAATTATGAAGGTGTTGGTCTTCCTTTGTTTACTTTGTATATAAGTCTCAAAGAAGAAATCAATTGATACAAGCGTCAGAAAGCGGCCGCAAACCTTCTGTTTTTCTGAAAAATTATTATAATTTGAAATGAAAAAGATCGAGTTATTATTATATGAAAGATCTACTCATAGACATATGGAAAAAACTGTGTATAGCAGCCAACTTTAATATAAATAATTTACACATGTAT
The DNA here is from genome assembly GCF_963853765.1 of Magallana gigas. Classification (NCBI taxonomy): domain Eukaryota; kingdom Metazoa; phylum Mollusca; class Bivalvia; order Ostreida; family Ostreidae; genus Magallana; species Magallana gigas. The sequence goes on from NC_088861.1 coordinate 23,440,808, forward strand.
ACATGTATTTATATACTTAATTCGTGATAAAAATGAATACCTATCCTTTTAAGGTGAATTCTTTGTGTTTATCAAATATTTTTTTTGAAACGATTAAAATGCAACTTAAACCCAGTAATATTTTTTTCAATAATACATTTTGCATTCATATGGTTTTGTTCAACCACACGCACTCTTTGAACAAAGCTCTGTTGCGTAAACAAAACGTCTGTTGAACTAGACGTTTATAATAGAAACGCACGGCTAGACATTTATTATAGTTCCGGAGAAACTCACAGATACTTTTTGCTAGCGCTCTCGGACGCTAGAAACTACGTTAGTCTATACTTCTGGAATACGCATGCTCGAGTTCACGGTCGGCCATTCTGGGAAAGCTACTGTAGATAGACTGTACGATGACAATTTCGTTTTCAATTAAAAAAAGTAGATATCATCCGAATATTCTAAACTTTTTTAATTTATTGTCTAACCTACACATAAAAGTATAAAAAAAATCTTAGGTCATATAATGCAAGGATTGTAGAGATCAACCGGTAAAACATACCTAATACCAACTTCCTACGAAAAGGTTAGGGGAAAAACAGGCAAAACATAGCTACATGTAATATGCTGATTTTCACAGCCTTCACAGATGCCGTTGAACAACTATTCAAGTCGATGGGAAAACTGCAAACTTTTCTGATGCCGAAACACTCCTCCAAACCTTTAAAGGGGCATGGTCACGATTTTGGTCAAAAATTATTTTTCCGATTTGAACATTTACAATGCTTCAGAAAGGCATTTTAAATAGGTAACCGAAATTTGAGTCTCATTTGTTGAGTTATAAGCGAGTTACAGAGCTTGAAATTATTCCTTATGTAAACAAAGCGTTTGTTTACATTTTGAACGTTGAAGTAAAAATTATAGTTTTAAACCTAAAACGAATGTGTTAAACGTTAGGAACTGTATATCTATGTTTAAAATAAATAAAAAGATAGACAAATAGGTTGGAAAAAGATTTTTTACTGGTATATGGAACCTATGTAAACAAAAACAGGGCAAGAGCCTTGTTTACATGACAAAGAATTGTGAGCCCTGTATCTTGCTTATAACTCTACTAATGACTCTCAAATTTAATTTGATCATTAGAAATGCATTTTCTAAAGCACTGTAAATAATACAAACATAAAAATAAAATTTGATCAAAATCGTGACCATGCCCCTTTAAAGAACTCTTACCACTATCTGTGAAATACATCCCAAAGGGCGACAAAATTTCCTCATTATTGCAAGCTGTTTAAACAGTAAACTATCCATTCATTCCTCTAACAGGCATTCAAAAACTTTGCAAACACAGATAAAGAAATAATATCATTCAAATTATTAATAACTAGTCAACTTTTCACACCATCACCGTTAAAAATAAATTTAAATTTGTGAAAGAAGCTCGAACAGTTTCAATCCCACATGGAAGATTTGTAGTACATTATTGTATTGATATGTAACCTATTTTAATATTAGCACTATTTGTACATGCTGTAGATAAAAAGGATTCCTGTTTTTTCATTTGAAACCAAAATAGGTTTCTTTGATTTTTTTTTCATTGCTGTCATATTGCCTAGTTATTCCATATATCTTGGTGATTTTTTTATTCGGCAGTATATCACATGTTCAATTATTTACAACTATTTTCATCAGCCTTGTACATGTAAGCAAGCTACTCCAGACTAAATTTTGCCTTTGCTTTTGTGTTTCTCCTTTTCATTTTCTTTAGATTAAGGAGCATTGATCCTGTAAAATTAATGTGTAAGTTACTATATAGGTACAGAGTATTGGTCAAATACATGTACGTGATTCATGTATTTTAGATTATATCTATAATTTCCTTCTTTGCTATCTTATGTCAGGAATGACAACAATTGCAAAAAAAAATGTTGCAGTAAAATCTAATGTTGCAATTTTAATCTTTTTTTATTCTTTCAAATGTTTAAAACATTTTGTAACATTCTTGAAACTTGGAAGCATATTACATAGGTGTCAAGCTCTACTTGGGTGTACTGAATCTTGGACCTGCTCCATTCTTAGTTATTTAAGAAATATAGCCCGAATATTTGGCTCGGACGGCTGCTTGTTCTGATAAAATCAGGATGAACTTAATCTCCTGCCCGCTGTAATTTTTCACTTTGGATATTCTTCTAACACCCATTACCAAAAAAAGTTGGTTTCTTACTTTAACAAGGTCTAAATCCAATAACACTGAAAATATCAAGATTTTAAAATGTTTACTTTCACTTTAGTACCGGAAATGTCTTTTCTCAAGTCTCTTTCTAGGATCTTGTTATTTTAACGATATTTTGATAATTTTGTAACAAATTTAACAAATGTAAGTATGAATATTATTAGGGTTTGTCCTTTTAACATGCTAAAAAAGTGTACAAACTGCGATAAACATTAATTCAGTTGTGGGTTTTCTTTCTATTTTGCTCATAACGCACAGCATGCAGTCATGCTACAGGTTGCGCGAGATGATAAAGAATGAATAATAAATCTGAACTTAATGTTTACAAACATTAACTCATACATGTATGTTATTTCTAATAAAACTACACCTTCGCCCTACCTAATCACCCAATCGCAACTTCTCGGGCCTCTCCTGCTCGACGAGTAAAGACTGTCTACTTTTTAAGCGTTAACGATTTAGCAAAATTTTCCTTTGTGTATATAAAAAAGGCTACAGCGCTAGCTCACCTTTCTTTTTCTTTTTTTAAAGATAAGCTTGTCATATTACCGACCCCCTTCTTGCGGCCGGTAACTATATCATGAATTAAAAAGTTGAAATCTTTGTAACGCGATCAAATTCAGCATAGTAATTTACAGCATTTAATGCGTGTAAAATAACAAAAATATGCATCGTCATTCATATTTGACGCAAATGAAAGTGTGTATCTCTTTTAAATGTTTAATTTGAAAATCATCATTGGTCCATAAGTTGATCGAAAAACAGCTGTAACTTTTTAAAGAAAATAAACACGGTAAAATATATAGTTAAAGTAAAGATGTGTAGATATTACAAAGTCGAATTTACAAAATTCCGTTATTGGTCAAAATACAAAGTAAGTTAACCTAAAAAAAACCATCAACTCCCGACAAAATCAACTTGTGTAAATTTATTGCCAAATTGTGTTCAAATATGCATTGTAATTATCATGAAAATCTATATATGTCTGTGTGTTGTGCAATCGCGCATTCAAGGATGTCTTCTGTCACTGCTCATGTACGTGTCCAGTTACTTCCGATCTTCGTAATAGGTGGTGGAGCGTAATCATTAATTCTTTTGATATTCCACTAATTGCAAAAATAAGTGGTCTCTCTGAAGATGACCTATATATGACTCTTATTGGTCGCCATACATCTACTCCGCTGGACAAGTCACTCCATGCGTTCTTTTACCTGACCAATTTTCGTTTAGTGCGTTCATATGCCGCCCGATACTTCAGAGCCCTCCGTTCAAGTGCAATGTGAGCTCACAACTTCCAGTTCTGACGAAATTTTTGTGAACAACAGTGCAGTATACAATCATGTATATTTTATGTATATGTGTTTATGTTAGTCATCTTTTTTTTTTCTTCTCACCCTTTTCCTTTTTATTTGATGTTTATAACTGAAAATTTATAACTTGTATGTATTTTCATTATTTCCTTAAGGAGGAAATAAAGTATGAATGAATGAAAAAATACGTTCAATTTGAGTTTTTAGATCTCTTTAATCTTCTAATTCTGATGTTACATGTACATAAACGTAGTTGAAGTTCAAACTCTGCTTGACTGGCAACTAACCATCGATGCGTGGATTCAACTGTCTAAATGCGAAAATAGTCGCGCATGGAAAAAAGTTTTATCCTAAATTAACTTATGCATGGAGATCGAGTAGCAAAAGCCGGCCTTTCGTTACACTCTCTACTCTGCTGATAGATTACAAAGAGAGAAAAAAATGCAAACTAGTATTGAGTTCTGATGTTTTTACTTCAGTCATCATATCTTCATTCCTATTACGACCCCAAAAATCAAACCAACAGAAAACATCCAATTGTCGGACGCGAAGTCCTGGATCTGAAAATTAAGAATAAAAGGGTACCTTTCATGAGAGTTACTGAACAGTATGTGTCAATGGGAAAATAGTTAAGCGGGTTAGAAGCTGTAGTATAGCTTCAGTATAGCAGTATAGTTTACTTATTTCGTCATTGATTTACTGTTCAGAAAATATTGCTAAAAGCTTCAATTAGGAGCAAATTTAATTGAAGAATTTCAATCACCTACCGTTTTTACCTTTCCCGAAAAATTTCCATCGGTTGAATCCTTAACCCCCGTACCCCTCATTAATTCGGAAATTCGTTTCCAGTGAATGGTGATTGTGACAATACCAAATTTTTCAGCGCCCTGAAACAACCACCATTAAAACGCTTTTGATATATTATTTATTCTGAGCACAATTATTAGAAAATGAATTTTCATACATTTATTATATGTTATTGCGTCGACATAAAAACGTTGGACAAGAGGCCCAGGGACCACGTCGCTTTCCTGGGCAACAATAACCAAAAAAATTTAGGGTATCAAATAACTCGACAACTTTGTAGAGCATATTTTAATTTTCAAAGACTGTCAATTTTTCTCTACATTTTCCTAAGTTAAACAATGAGCTCTTCCTGTCTATTCAGTTTTTGAGAATACGATTTTTGTTAAGATACTAGTATTCAGAAATGTTCAATAATACTTAATACTCTCCTTAAAAGAGGGCGTGGCCCTTTATTTTAACAAATCGAATCCCCTTTACCAAAACAACAATTATGTTAATAATTGTATTTATGTGTTGAATGCTATATTTTATTTGCTTATTTATTGTATTTTTCATGTTTATGTTTGATTGGATAAGTTGCATTTCTTTCCCAGGCCTTGTAGAGGTCGTTGGCCATATTATGTAATTTCCCTGCAGTGGTCACTGTCCATGTCTATTTTTAGCCCAAATTCCTAGTCTAAAAACCTCCCAGTGACCTATTATGTAATTGTTAAAAATTCCATGGTGTAATTCTCCCCAAATTTAATTTAATAGCCAATCAAATTAAGCGATACGGTCACGTGGTTTAATGCGGTCAGTATCTGACCGGTGAGAGTAGGGTCATTCTGTCTTCATCTCTGAGAGTGTTAGCACGAGTAATGTTTTGATACACCCACCACCATCCCCGTTTCACCACTCCAATATTCGAAAGTTGCATACATGTACAAAATATTGTTATTTTGCATATGGCATATTTTATTTTTGAGGTGCCATCTTTTTGCTGGTTTTGTATATATTGTATATAATTTTGAACAAAATATTGTTTTTCTGTATTTTAAGGGGATCAGCATATTGATAAGTTATTTAACATTTTGTGTGAACAGTTTTGGGTCTGATCCCCTACTATGTTGTTTATATTTTTCTTTACTTTCGTTATTTTTAATAAATGACATATTTCATCATGCACAAGTGTTGAGTTCATTTATCAGACAGCAAAAACGGAGCTGCGGTGAGGTTGTGCAGCATGAGAAAACATAAATGATATTTTGTGCAAAGTACAGTAGAATTGGTCCATCGATCTCGGAAAAGAAGGCGAATATGTGCAAAGTTTAAGACAACGACGCCAACGACAGACAACAGACAAATTTTGATGTGAAAAAGCTCACTTGAACCTTTGGCTCAGGTGAGCTTATAAAACACATTGGTTTTAAAATAACGTGATGTAAAAACTTTTTAAAAAACTTATGTAGGTCAGATTATAAATGCCAATATCACCCGAATCATAATTTTACCAGAGAGAGAATTAACAGCACTGCAAGGTACACGAGAACTGTGTATCCAATGTGAAAGATAATCCAAACAACTGCCCTGTAAATAAGAGAAAAAAATATTGTTTTAATATGAATAACGTATTTAAAAGGGTTGGATGGCCGTGGCCATTTAAAAACTGTATTGACATCTTTAGAAGAAGATATAGATAATATTAAAATTTTAAAGCTAAAATTGATATAATTTTGCCTTTACTTAATGATAGTTAAACGTTTAACAAATCGTATCTCAATTTTAGGTAGATCTAATGGGTAATTTGTTAAACACTCAGCCTCTCTAAAGGGACCAGGACACGATTTGAGCTCAAAGTTTTAAATTTTAGTTTTCCATTTTTTTTAAATTTTAAAAAATCGTTTATATGTGTATTTTTAATGCTTCGTCAAAATTTAAAAATTAAATATTGAGTTACAAGCAAGATACAGAACTTGACATTTTTGTAAACTTGATATTTTTTAGACTCTAGTATGTGTTTCATTCGTATAAATTTCAATCAAATCTTGCTTTCCTCTGTTGATGATATTTTTTTTGAACACATTGAATAAGTTGATCTTGTTTTTCACAAGTCATTTAGTGAAAGAAATGGTCATACCTTAATTACATATTTTGTAAAGAAATACAAGAGTTGAGCGTTGTTTGCATCACAATAAATTCTTACCTCTGTATCTTTCTTATAACTTGACTTCTAGAACTAATATTCAAATTTTGGTCAATTATTCAAACAGCACAAGTAAACCATTAATACACAAAAATATATTAAATGAATTTTGATCTCAAATCGTCTCTAACTAAACTTCACGATTGCTAAGTTTACTAAATGCATATATTCGTATGATTTTTACATTTATTCCGTGATCATACGGGAGGTATATAAATATTTTATTTATTCCTCCAAGAAAAATCATAGCTTTTTTTTGCTTTTTTTAGAATTAACATACATAAAATGTTTTTTTTGTTACTTTAAGGTTTAGTACTAAAATTAAGGTTTCCAGGTATTTTACACAGTTAAGCAAATTTGCCCGACTGACTTACAATGGAAAAATATATAAAAAGTGACTAAATCTGTCAAAGCCTGGACGGCTCGAACTCAAAAACCGAGGATTTTGTGGAATAAAATTTGTTACACTTCAGCATAATATATTTATGTACAGTTCAAAATTGATTCAAATTTCTCCATATAAAAGCTCAAACTTATAACCTCTAGCTAATATTTTCATGTAAAACCTGAGGATTCGAGAAAAAGTAGTGAGCGACATTAAAATGCTTTAACACACGATTTTGAAAAGTCTTACCATCCAAAAGCTGCACCCAGGATAGGTTGTTTGATTGGTTGACTAATAAAGCTGAGGGGCCACGTGAGATATGACCAAACCGTTGACGTAATGTTGCTGAAATCCATGACTAGAAATCCTTACTGCAGTCAACAAAGTATAATGATGAGTTTTCATTTACTAAGTATATTACCAACTTGTGTTTTTATAGTAGCTATAGCTAATCAGTTGTTAACATTAATAATTGTATTCAGCAACCTTGTCCAGAATGCCAGAATACAATGCCAGAATGAACAAATATTCAAAGAGTATTGCATAATAAATACTTGCCCCTACCGGCACCCCTCCTTACTTAAAAAGTAACGCAAGTCGAACTCGGCAAGTGTTAATAGCTGTGTTGGCGCAGTATGATCAGCACGATAAAGTCCTGTCTTCTCCTTTCTAAACTTCATTTATTGGAACACTAATATAACCCTAAATAAGAGTCACATTTAAACATTAGTTACGTATATACCTAGGCCTGTTGATTAAAAGTAATGAAGTCAAACTATTTATCTGTAGGGCATTATTTTGACGCTATACTTTGCAAATCAAGTCGCCAACCATATAACGAAAAAAGTCTGGCAAACAAAGTGGAAGGCTTACACACCGCGATAATTATATAAAGACGTTGCTTTTGTTTCGCTGGTAGCAGATTCAGAAGAAGTGTTTGTTAATCGCCAGGCAAAGATCTAGAAGTTTTCACCTAAGGGTCTAAGAGAGGATGATGTGGTTTGAGAGAGAGAGAGAGAGAGAGAGAGAGAGAGAGAGAGAGAGTTTGTTAAACCAGTTTAACTTGTTAGAATATTTAGTTATATTTAGACTATCCCTATGACAGTTTTGATTTTCACCAATAAGTTTGTTAAGGATGGTCCTTAAAGTTTCCTTATATAGATAATGTTATCGCTCCTTCGCCTTTGCACCTTCGCGCTTTGCCGTCGCATCATATTACTCTCGATCCTTCCACTTCGTAGAGCCAAAAGTGCGAGGGTGAGAGTGGCCCCAACGGAACACCATAGTTTTTGTACTAAGATAATCGTATTAACAAATGCCTGTGGTATTAGTCTACTTAACAGAAACTAGAAAATAAAAGTTTCACAATGAAAACACAGAAAGAATAAACATTGTATCTTTACATAAAATAATCTTATACAAACCTTTCTTCACTCCCGCTTATGCTTTTCTAATATGAAAGTTGGAATTTGGGGGTTCCTAAAGTTTCGGTTTCGTTTCCGTTGACATTAGGACTGCGTGCTGACAGCTTACATCGAAGGAATGCAAGATTTGCAATGGAAGGGGGCTTACTAAAATAATTATAATTTTAGCAATTTCTAATTCTTTTTTTCCTGGGGGGGAGGGGGGTGGGGGGTGCGAGAAATACATGTATTTTTGTTTGGGAAGGGGGGAGGGGTTCCGAGGCATATTTTCAATAATTAACTGTGTTAATTTTAAAAATCTTAATTTTTTTTACATCGGGTCCGTCCCCCCCCCCCCCCCATGATCCTCTGCGCATGTCACTATAGTATAAGTAAAATAATTCAAGTTGAAGAAATTGTACGGTAATAAAATGTAGCCGCTATCTGTACAATCCAAACAAGTTAAACAGGTCATTGATATAAAGAAACCTGTGTGAATTTTCATCATATTAACAAATGAAACTATTCAGATTTCGATGAATCGATAAAACATTAGATGGTAAATTGACAGCTTTCTGAAAAGATATTTGCATAACTGTCATAGTACATGTAAATAAGAGAAGAATCCCAACAACCCCCCCCCCCTCCCCTCTCCAAATTTTCGACTTTGCTTTAATATTTCAAACCTCTTTAGACCAAATAAAATTCTTGTTTACTGGTATGAATTGAAAGATGAATCATAAACAATAAACGTTGTACCTTAAACTAATGCAAAAATTTATTTGATTCCTACCTCCATCAACAGCCAGTTCCCTTGGAAAATGTTTGCTTACATACACGTTTTAGCCTTTTATCAGAAAGTAATATTATGATTTGGCGTATAAGTTGGTAAAATAAGACAAAACTCCAATTTTTGAAATTTCCTAAAAACATGCAAAGCACCATTTGACGTCTTTCTCCTTCAACAGTCAGTATATTTATAGACTTTACCGAATCTTTTGATGTTCATGCTTCCGACATTTTCTAAATGAAGCCAATTTTTATTCTTCTTGTTCATTTCCTGGAATTTAATTTTTATGATAATATCTGTTTGCATACGAATCAATTTTCAGTTGAAAGATAATTGGAAAACAATCTATCAAGGAAGGAAGTATATACGATTAGACGTCTTTCTTTCAAAACGATTCTGGTCTTTCTCTGGCATACCGTTACATTGTATGTCCCTTTCTAATATAGGCACCTCATCGGCTATAATTGGTAATAACTATATCTTGTACTAGACTTTGACCCGTGCGTGCACGGGTTGACATTGAATATGATATCGGACATATTTTTACGAAATAGATACAACGACATACCGTATATTTTTGTCATTTACATAACCAAGCTTTAAGCCTACAATAATGCTCTAAATTTCACTACACTCTGTTTAGAATAATCTAACTGTGTCTCAGGACAGGCCTTCACCAGTGACTCCCATATACCTGCAATGTAGCAAAAAATTGCAAAATCACTCCGACACGATTATGGAGGAAATTAATAAAGCTGCATTGAAAATTACAGTCAAACTATTCATAACAAACCATTTTGAAGCTGTAAGTACCTTTCATCTAAAAATGTAATTCATATTCAGTGGCGTAGCTAGAGCTAGAATGAAGTATAGGCACCGCCCTGGTAGGGGGTTCAGGGGGGCAAAGCCCCCCGACGGAAAACGGATTTCATGTTTTATAGAACACACAGGAACAAATTTTAGGCACTTTTCGCACATACAATTTTGAGTTTTTTAAAAGATTTTTTCGTAGTAAAAAGGCAAAAAAACATTTTTTAACACAATCCAACATTGTTTTCACCAGCAGTCTTTTTTTAAGCGTTATCAAAGTGAATGGCGGGAAGAAGACGGGAAATAAGATAGGGCAAATGCCCATTCGGTTTCATCGTAAAATACAATTTTAGATTTATTTTATCAATTAAATCAATTCAAATTTATTATAATACAAGTTTGCAAAAGCATAATTTCTAAATAAATTCAGTTTTTATTATGTTTAACAAACGATAGAAAAAAAATTTTACCTTAAATTTTGGTGGAATCGACCCCACAACATAAGAACCCTACTTATGTAAGCTTAGCTACTTAGCTAATGTCTGGTGTTCTAACCTCTAGGCCATTTCACACACAACAAAATAGGTTGTTTAAATATAATGAGTGCCTTGAACTTTGGCCACGAATTTACGGACGAATTATTTTTTCAAAAGTTCTATTGCTGAGATACAAAATGAAATTTTTATTGTATAGTGGGTCATCTCTCCACGTTTTTGTTGATTGAAATCGGTTTGTTTTCCATAAAACCTTATTTAGACTATGAGAAAAATATGGAGCAGAGACTCACTATAAAAAAAAGACCTTGAAGTTGTAAAAAAAAAAAAATGACACTTTTGGAAGTTTTGATGTACGTATACACCTGTTTGAGTCAACATATTCCAAGTATTGAACATATTTTACAATGGTTAAAAATCGAGGATATGTTAAATATTTATTGTTTTGAATATATTTTTTAAAAATATCAGATTTATTGATATTTAAATTTTTCAGTATCTTTTCCGTCCGTGCATAGGTTTTACACGCCTTATCCACCCATCTTCTTACACTAAAGCTATTATCTGCCTCTATAGTTTAGTTTACTATTAAAGGGAAAACATTGAGACTTTGTAATTGAATGTCATGATTCAAAAACAGTTGTAATGGTTATTTTAAATTTTGATAGTAATAAGAAAACAGAAATATTGCTTTGGTTTTTTTTGAGTCGTACATGATGTTACACGAAGTCAAGGCGTCCATTTTAATTAGCGCAAATTTGGCAATGATAGTTGAGATCGCAATATGCCTCGATCTATGAATATGATTTTAAACATTTCATCCATTGGTCTTACTTTTGGTTTATTGCCCGACATGTTTTTCACTGATTGACTGAGCAATAATTAGCATTATCGATGTCACATACTTGTGACCTCAAACAATCAGAGTTTTGAAATAAGGAAAAGAAAGATATTTGCTGTGTGCTTTTTTTTTTAATTAAATGTGATATTTTAACATTTTTAATTTTTGGTCTTAAAGGAACTTGGACACGATTTGAGATCAAAAATTTTATTTTTATTTTTTATGTATAAAATGGTTAACTGGTGCATTTTAAATGATTGACCAAAATATTGAATGTTAAAGTCAAGTTACAAGCGAGATACAGAGGTAAGAATTGGTTGTTATGTAAACAAAGCTCGAGTCTTATAGTTGTTTACAAAAATGTAATGTAGAGAATTACCATTTCGTAGACAAAATGACATGCAAAAAACAATTTTAACTAATTCAATATCTTCATAAATACTTTTTTCAACAAAAGAAAGATACATTTGATTGAAACTTACACCAATACAACACATTTGTAAAAAATGACATTTTCGAGCTTTGTTTACAAAACAAAGAATTATAAACTCTGTATCTGGCTTATAACTTGCTATTTGACTTTCAAATTTTGACATTGCATTGTAAACTTCTATATTTATCAGTATAAACATTGAAAATGGGAAAATAAAATTTGAAAATTTTTAGTCAAATCGTGCCCAAGTCCCTTTAAAATGATGTGTAGGCACGTGCCTTAAGTGCCTAACGGCAGCTACGCCACTGATATTAATGAAGAATTCAACACTTTTTCACCAACGTTAAACTTATATTTACACACTATGTTGACGTTCTGAACTCTCAAGAGTTTTCATATTAAATGCACTGAGTTAGAGTTATCTCCCTTATTCTATTTTGATGAACAGAATATATAGCAAATTTTCAATGAATTTACATGTATTTGTATTATCGTTTCTGAGTTTATCCATGCAAATGTAATATTGTGGAAACAGAAACCAAAAATCCTCTCGTGATTTTGCATGAATGTAATGCGCATGCGCAAAGATTGTAAAATCCAAATAATCCAGATGATATCCGGATTTTTTAAAGGAATTTTCGTTGATTGTTAATTAGCAAAGCTTGATTGAGAACAAAAAAAAAAGAAATTGGTAATCTTCAAGTAACAATGATGTTTAAAAAATATAAAACAAAAACCAGTACTCTTCTAATTTCTCGGTATTTAGGTAGACAGTACAAAACACCCCTGAAATTATTTATTTGAAATACATCTCAAATACACAAAATAATGACTTAATATTATATGAAAATTAATTTCAGTCCATTATCTTGAGTTATGTCCAAGACACGTACACGATGTAGTATCGATGTCTACGATATTGTATCGATATCTATTCACCGATTTCAATATAATAGAACTTAAATGCATACAACTACAGTTGTCCAAATTTAACATTCATATATAACGTCGATATCGTCGACATCGACGATATCGTATCAATATCGATTTTCTTTGTCCTCATATGAATTTGTCCATATTCATGTCGTATCGATATCGAGTTGCATATGTACACAACTACAGTTCTCCATATTTAACGTCGATATCGTATCTATATCGATTTGCATATGTACAGAGCTCAATCTGTCCATATTAAAGTCGATATCGACGATATCGTATCAAAATCTATTTTCCTTTGTTTACAACATAAGTTTTCCATATTTTATGTCGATATTGTTGATATCGACGATATCGAATCTATATCGATTTGCATATAAACTTAACTGCAACTCAACTTATTTTAACGTCGATGTCTTCGATATCGACAATATCGTACCGATATTGATTGACATATGTACACAACACAAGCTGTATCGATATCAATTTGCTTTTCTGCAGAATGTAATCAAGAACTTTGTAAAACTGTACCATGCTTATCTTAAAATTTGACTATCTAGACGATCACAATTATATCATTTTACAATCCTTAAAACCCATCATTAGACATTCTTCTCATTGTTATTGATTAATTTTATTACCGATGATTTCAAAAGAATTCATAAGAGTCAATATTGAGGTTGAAATTGTCATTTTAAATAACATTGTTATATTTGTTTAAATGAAGTTATAAAGATCGCTATTGGTCAGGATATTGTCATTTTATGAACGATATCGCCTACAAATAGTTAGCCTTAAAACTTATTATTAGTGTCGATATCGATGTCGATATCGTCATTTTGTGTACGATAACGTCGATATCGACAATAAAATTAATTTTGCAACTTCATCAGTACTGTATGTCGATATCGATGTCGATATCGTCAAGCTGTGTACGATATCGTCGATATCGACATCATAATTGGTTTAGCATTTAAAAAATTCGATATCGATGTCGATATCGTCATTTTGTTTTCGATATCGTCGATATCAACAACAAAGTTGGTTTTGGACATCTATGATATATTAAGAAAAAAATATAAATCATACCCATCAATTACTCAAGGCCAAAAAAAACTGAGATATAACGTTCATGTATTTCGATAATTTTGAAACATACATTTGCATGGCGTTCATATGATTTTTGTGCAATTTAGCCTTATATCATTTAAAAATGCGTAACTTGTGGGTTTTTTTTTTTCAAAGTAAAGACCGGAAAATTGGACACAACCACCACCAGTATTTAGGCTTAATGTCATACAAATTTCAAGGTCATATCAACAGGTCAAAGGTCAAATATGATGACATCATTTAGGATTTTTATCAATTTATACCTCCGCCAAATATAGTAAAACCTTAATCAATCTAAAACCAATAGTTAAATTTTCTTTATTTTGATATATTTTTTATTACAGGGTCATAACAATCATACTGTTAAATTTCATTCAAATTTGAATAATACATTTTCTTTTTAGATACCGTTAAGTGCTGCAAATTTTCGTTTTAAAAGAGTATTCACGAGCGTTAGTTTTACATTATATCGCATGAAAAATCCAGTTAGAATTTATTTCAGTATCTTTAGGCAACAAGGTCTCCTGTTAAAATAGCATCACAAATATTTGTAATATCTTGAAAAATAACTTAATGGCATAAAAAATTATAACGATGACTATTTCATTTTACACTCTACTGAAAGGAGATTCCAATGGTAGGTTTGGGGCGATGTGGGCAAACATTGTGAGGTCAGATTTTTTTTCAAATTTTACGTATTAAAAGATTTCATTCCAAAGAAAAAAATATAAACATTTCAGAAAAATTGAATGATAGGAAATATTTAGCTTATCTGTTTTATACTACCTTAAAGCCCAAAATTTCGAGTCTATTATTTTAATGAAGTATAAATATAATTAAAACAGATGCAAACTTTCTCCTACATTTAGTTTGACTTTCCGATTTCGGCCGGAGGTATGTAACATTTATAACTATACATAAATGTTTCAGAAGATTAGTAATATTTTCATTAACTTGATTACTTGATCTTAAATGATGAATGACAAAATAGTGTAAGTATTTTGCATCAATTGAAATTTTACAATCTTAAGCCTGTGATTACTGTAATTTTTTTTTTATAGTTTAGACGTTATTTATTAAAATAATTTATATAGCGTTATATGTTTTAAGAAGATAAAATTGTATATCTAAATCGTCAGAGCCACCTCATATTCTATGTAAATCAATTTTTCGTATTGCATTTGAATAATTACATTGTATCTTAATGTGTACTTCTTTGAGATTAACGATGCAGAGTCTAATTCGTTTGCACATGATTGTGCGCAGGTTTTTATTTTCACTTAGTTGATAGGACGTTATTACTTTCTTTAGCAATGTGTTTTATTCAAAATTACATACTTTTAATGTTCGTTTTGTTAAAAAAAAAGTGATTTTATGACATCAATTGGATAAAATGGTTAAATGTCATTAGCTATAATCCTTACTGGTATTTTGAACCTCATGTTTGTATGAAACTGCAGAAATACTGAAAATTCCTTCTTTTACGCGAGTACTTAATTTCGTGATTCCGCCGTTTTGTATCAAATCGCTTGAATATAAAATCGCCATCGCTAATTTGTTGGTTATAATTTCCTCCTAAGATCAAAACTGTCTGAGAAATAAAAGCGAGATTTTAAAATTTGCGAGGATTGCCTCTCGCGATTTTACAATGAAATGAATTCCTCTATTGGAATTTACAGTAATATGACCTGACGATAATAGAGAGGCACAACATGCCTTGATTAAAATAAAGACATTAAGGAATTTAATACAAAAATTATATTATTGTGCTAAATACAATGCATGTAACCATAATAATTATTGTCTATCAATTTTTTCCATCAGCATTCTTTTCCCGCAACTTCTGGTGCTCCAAGAGTTCCTTGGTGGTCAATTTTGGAACTTGGAATGGTAGTTTCTTCCACTGCTGGACTGGTAAAGGACGATGTCCAGCTTTAGTGTCATAACTGAAGGACTTCTGAGACAGATAAAGCAGGGGAACACCCTTATACAAAAAGATGGTTCCCAGTTTTTTCTGGCAGCCCTGGTGATTCCACTCGGCATGCATGAGCATGTCTGGATTTGTATTGGCCTTTTTTGTCGGAGGTTTTTCATCAATCTTGTCCCACAACTTGACATCAAGCGCAACATAATATGTGTTATCAATGCAGCGCAGTACACCGCAATCAATGTCAAAATGACCGCATTTGCAAATCAGTCTGTAGTTTGCAGCGCCCTCTGCTTTTGTTTCTGCCTGTGATGCTGTCAACATATGCATCTTCAGCTCTTGTTCTGCAACCATTTCTTCAATGATGTTTTTGATTTTCCCTTCAACATTTTCATCAGATCTAATCATTTCTTCAGCCTGCTCCATGTATTTTATCCGGGCCTTGTTGATAGTCTCTCTGTCATAGTCAGAGGGTTTTCCCAGAACAAGGATTTTGGCTTTCAATTTTCTTGCTCGCCCTTTTAAAGCAAGTAATATTTCGTTAATTTTTCGAAATAACAAAAGCCAAAATAAATTAATCTTCATATCAATTTTGCAATCAATATTGTAACTTGTGAAAATAAAGTAAAAAATATAATAATAATCAGAAATCAAATTAAATTATGTAAAACTTAATTTCATTTACTAGTATTTTAAATGCGCCTTAATAGAGGTTTTGATTTTAAATCTGATAGTCTACCTTGAAATTCAAGCAATGATTACAGATATATTAAAATCAAAGTACTGTTGAACATATATCATTTCAATTGTTACATTTGCCAAATATTTTACAAATGTAAAACATTAGAATTATTCATTTTTCTAAAAAAAAATTTGTGGATATGGGATACAACTTATATATGTACATATATATTATTACAAGGAGAATAATATTTTGAATTCATATAAACCTTATTGATTATGCTTTTAAAAATTTAGATTTATACTTAATTCTGGTTGTAACTAAATTAATTTGACTGTTCTGCCGAAAGCAGTACATTGAAATTACATTACATTTTCCAATTCTGGTTCAAAAAGCATTATTGAAAATATTGCAGTTTTTCTAGTGTTTTGGCGGTTTTGTTTAAACCCTCTATCTTTTCTAGCAGTTCCACATAGCTAGTCGTCAAAATTTAATCATCTGTACTAAAAGTATTTTAATTTACTAATATCTTTAAAGTGCGGTTCTCATTACGGAAAATGTCCAAAGGAGAATTCACTAGTATTGTTCTAGCAGACCCATTTACAAGAAAAACCCCCAAAACCACAACTATATTAACCATCTTACCCATGGCTTGTTTATACGATATTTCATTTCCAATATAGTTATACAGAATAACTAGGTCACAGTTTGGGATATCTATACCCTCCTCTGCCACTGAGGTTGCAACAATTCCATGAATTTTCTTCTCAAGGAATTTATCCGTGGTGTTATCTCGATCTGTTTGGCTCATTGCTAAAAAAAAAAAAAAAAAAAAACAGAACAAAAAGTGAAAAAAGATTTACATATTTTATTATAAGGATTTTAAATTTTAAATTTTTTATATCTCAACATGGTTTCATGTTTATGATGCCTTACCTTTTCTTCCAGTCAGGCTTTCACAGGTATAAGCCTTGATCTTTAAAATTTCACTCAATCGTTTAGCCACTTCTATAGTTTTTACAAAAATTATAAACTGTGTTGGTCCACCATTTGTTTTGTCTTTTAGGATATTGTCCTCCATTGTTCTCAAAAGAACATTAATGTTTTTTGCAGAATTTTTGTGAGCGAAGGAATGACTTTGCATTTTTTGTAGATCTGATTGCAGAGCTGAAAAATTAGTGGAAACATGTTAACATTTGAAGTACCAAACTGGTTCAAAAACTGCACAATTCCATAGCAATTAGGAACGTAACAAAAGAATCATATTTAGGCAGAACAAGTATAAATCCTTGCAAATCTAAGACATAAAGAGTCATAAATCCCTAAGGCTAAATGAATATGGGCAAACATAAATATCCTTTTTTGATGGCAAAAGATTTTCTCCCTTTCAAATTTTAGCATCCAATTAAGACTTCATCGATTCCTACACAAACATGGTCCGTTCTACTCAGGAAGTTTTTACTGTCAAATCAAGTTTGATTTTTTATGACTACTGTAAATAGGTAAATATTCGCCCCAGTTTTATTTTAACCCCTTTCACTCTCGTTGTAATTGGGAAAAATCGAGACTTGGCAATCTCCACTGTCTCAAATTATATATATTTGAACACAACTTTGTCAGAACGACACCATTTACAAGTAAAGCCAATGGCGACAATAACACGAGGTGAAAATATATACCCTGTCTACAGAAACTAATTTTGTAACCACTAGCTACTATATGAACCATTATTTTGACAGAGTAAATGGTTAACTAATTAGCAACTGCCATCTTACAGATCATCAGATGTGCAAGTCTTCTCTCATTTTTTGTGACATTTTCCACCTTGATGTCCTCCACTTCCTTCTTCAGAACCTCCAAAGCTATGTCTCCTGTCAAACAGTCATTTACCTCCAGCAACTCACTCAGTTTCTGAAAAAATTCATACATTAACCATTAGGAGTAACTTACTTCATCTAAACTTTCTTAAGATTTGAAAAAAATTAACTTAAATGATATCCAATCATAAATAATCAAGTTCTGGTTGTAACAGTTTATTTGATTGGGCGATAAAATTATTATATTGAAAAAAAATTAGTATAGTGTAAAAATGTTACCTAGTTAATAAGACTGGTGTGCTTAAAACTTATAATTCTGCTTGACATTGAACTTTTGTACATTTTAATGTCAATGTAGAAGTCAATTAAATTGCCATAATTTTTTCTTTTACAATGAATGAAAGAACGTTATAAGAAATAAATTAAAAGCTGCTTTGGAACAGTTTATGTTTTCTCATCAATTTATATTTTTTATATCTACATGTATATACGGTATATCTGAGCTTTTTTTTGCATGTCACAAAATAGGGTTCAATGTTCAAGTTCTTTTATTTGTCTCGGACAATTTTGCAATTTGAACATTTCTAATCGCAAAAATTACTTTTTATATAAAAGCAATGAAATCAAACACAAAAAAGCAGATTATTGCAAAAATAACTAAATTCATGGTATTTTTAAGGATAAAACATGTTCTTCAAAACATATTCATCATGTGATTGCTTTGCACATCAATGTATGCCCATTTTTGGTATGCTGAAAAATACTGCATTATACTTAAAATGGGTATTATAAATTACAGTAGAAAGCATTTAAAGTTAAAACCCATGGTTCCCAATACAGTACCTTCAGATACTCCCCACCAAGTCGTATTCTTTCAGAAGGACCGGGCTTTCTAGACAGAATTGGAATGGCTTTATCATGCAGACGACAACACCACTGCACATATTGTTGTGAGTTCCTGCTGGCTTCAATTGTCCTGTAAGCATTTGGTTTCCTCGACAACGTCTTCAATATCTCTTCCTCATCTTCATGTTCTGCATCTAAGTGTCCTTTTCAATTGAAAAAGGAAATATATTAACTTCAATATCAACCGATAATAGATGGTTGTTGATGGTTTAATATACTTGTACTATTAAGCTTAATTCATCTTTTTCTTTCACTTAATTAACTTAATTTTGGTTGAAAGTTGTTGCATTTCACATTTATAGAAACTTATGATATCAGTAATTGGCATCTTTGTTCTGCATGTGACAAAGATGACCAAAGATCATTCACATTCTTCAAATATGCAATGCTAGCCATCGTTCCTGTCGTTTATTCTCATCTCTGGAGATGAGGACAAATAAGTAAATGAATCTTAATAACCTTGGACTAATGAGGTGACATGTAATGGTACTGAGGTGAAACCTCAATCAACTAACTAAAAATTTTATTGCTTAAAGATTATAAAAAATGGTTTCTAAATTCTGTCAGTATACCTGAACATACGGTTGAAATGATATCGGAATATATATATATATATATATATATATATATATATATATATATATATATATATATATATACATCTCCCAAGTATTTTCCCTCTATTTCTTACGAAAACTTATAGTTAATTCATAGCTCTTTAGAAATAGCCAGACTGAAATCTATACGCCCCATTTATCGATTAGTCGAAATCTACAGCGGCTGAAACTGACAAGAAAATGACAGGGCAGATATCGGCATGCCCTGTTTATCGATTGGTCCAAACCTATAGCGACCTAGAAAAATCACGGACTGCACGAAATAATCATGACGATGTCAGACTCAAAGTCTCACAGGAGACGATTTGGCTGTTTCTTTTAGCTAACTTACTTGCGTATATCAACAGTAATTAAGGTCTTCCGTTTCCAACGGAAGACCTTTCTATTATTGTGCTGGTTAAGATTATTCTTATTTTTCTTTTTTTTTCTTTTTTCTTCCTAGACGCGAACTTTGAGGCTTCATATCGTGCTCATTTCTGAACGGTTTTTGCTCAAATTTTCAGGGCTAATGGACTTTACAAAACACTATCTTCATCAATTCATAAAAGTTAGAATTCCCTTTCCGGTAACGAGTTATTCCCCTTTTAAATTTTTTTAGGGCCTTTGGTTTCCAGACAAAGGCTCCGAGACTATGATAGCAGGGAATGGGAATCCAACGAATTTGAATAGCAGAGACATTGTAGTGGTGCACATTAGTTTTTGTTTTTAGATTACGTTTTTTATTTAGGAAAAGGTAGGGGTCAAAAAACAGGATTCCAAATAGTGCAAAAATTTAGACAAATTTTCCTTTATATCTTTTTAACGAAAAATATTTTGTAAAGACATGTAGAATAAAAGTTGTGCAGAATATCAAGGGCTTTCATTTAACACCAATAAAAAAGGGCTGGCCCCTTAAATTAAGGGCCAATAGCCTCTAAAAGTTTTTGCTTAATAACTCAAAAACGGTTAGGATTTTGATATGGCTGTCGCTGGAAAAGTTGTTTGTTGGGATCTCATAAAGGTCGTAACAATGTTATTTTGTAAGTGATTTGTGTAGTATGAGTGTAAAAAGCTTTACATGTTGACATGTACCTGTTTTCATTTGACAAGTTAACGAAAGTCTTTGTGCGTACAACTGGCATAAAGTTGCCGCAGAAAGTATGCTGGTTTATACTGGAGGCATTAATTCATAAGAATTTTTTTTGTTGTTGGAGTATTAGCTTTTCCTTTATGAGTTAAAGTCATTGTTGTTAAGTTCTTATAGTGCACAATCATTAAAAACGGCAATTGGAAAACAAAACATTCTTTTTCTTTTCTAGTAAACCACAAAATTTGGAATTAAAAAACTCTGTGCATTACATTTTAGTTATTAACTCCATGCATTTAAAATCTACCTTGAATCAGAGCTGCATGTGTGTGTGTGTGTACCATTACGTAAGCTCTCCCTTGCCCGCAGCCGAGAAAATCGGTTACCATGCTCGCGGCTGGACTACCTAGCGGTCAGCGGTTATCTAATACACGAGAGTTGCGTCTCTCATATATGAGTTTATTTAGCCGCGAACTCAAGAATTGTTTTAGTATTGATTACACAAAATCTTTTGTGGATTAAACAAGTGGATGTCAAGTAAGAAATAGTTCATTTAATTAATAAAAGCAATGTCATTCTCTAAAGCAATAATAGACATAGATCAATTGTGGGGTTTAAGTTTAAAATATATAACTTCTATTTGATAGAGTAAGGTCATTATACTGCAAACTTTTCAAATCTTCCTTGGTTCTGAGCTGTGCGTTTCTGTGCGTTGTACCTTTACGTAATCTATTCTTCGTCCACGGCCGAGGAGATCAGCCACGGCTGCATTACCTAGCGGTAAGCGGTTATTTAATACACAAGATTCACACACCGCGACTTACACTTACATGCATATGAACGTGTTTGAGTTAATATAGCCGTATATACAAGAACTGTTTTAATTTTATGTTATAAAAGTTTGTCCTACTTGTATATATATTTAATTAAATATTTGAGTGTAAATGAATATTAATGAACGATATTACTCCAAATCGGAAAAATCGTTAGACATAAACTAATGGTTCGTTTGTTCAGGTAATTAAAGTACTTTAAAAACTGTACAATTAATGTTTTAAATCAACACCCCCTTCAAATATTAAACCTTTAAATGATGATCATCCATCGCACATGGCTGAGGAGATCCGGCGCGAGTGGATAAGTGATCCGCCGTCGGTTCGTATTCTTCTACATGTACCTTATGACGCGTTTATGTTTCATATTTTGCACGGACACAACTATATTTTATTATGTTTTCAACTATTATATTGGTTTAAGACGAAAATATAAATTGATTTTACTTGTACAGTTGATTAAGCATTGATTTATACGATAGCGTACAAGGTAGTTTAAACTTGAAATCAAATTATAATCAAAGTTCCATGTTTGCGGTAGGGGCTAGCACGATAAAGGAATGCCCTGAATTGAGGCATTCGATTATTATTTTAAAAAAATTCACATGAGTTTAAACAACTTTAGATTAGATTCTATCGGTCACATATTAATCACTTCTGTAGTTTCATTGTGGAAGCGAACTCATTGCTGCCCCCCCCCCCTTTCCTCCCGCCCCGCTGACAGGTGCTCGCGCTGGATTTTTTTTTAATTGGGGAAAAGATAACAAGATCTGTCGAAAATCATTTTTGGTGGATTCTTCTTATGTGTAACATTTTGTTTCACTTTCCCATCCCTTTGTTTATTCGGCCAGTCTGTGTTAATTCAATTGCCGCAAGCGACCGAGAATCTTGTGTCGCTTCAGCGCACACAGCTCAGAACATTTATAGCCCCAGGTCATCAATTGTTATGTAAATCATAATATAATCTTTTTGAATTGAGTACCATGCGTATAGGTTCCCATAATAATTATTTTTTTTATTTCCTATCTATGTTTACATTTAATTTTGTTCAAATAATTAATAAATTTTCTATCATTTAAATTGTGTGCTTCATCAAATACTGATTCCGATTACCTTGAAGTCATTAATTTTCCATTGGCTTTTTACAAAAGAGAGACGCCTGACCATCCAATGAAAACAAATACACAGAGTTTGATTGACAGGTTCAGCCAGGTGCAGGTCTCACCCGATGTCCGAGGTTATGTGTGCTGTTTGTACACAGCCGAATGGTCTCAGTAAGAGTTATCAGTAGGAGTTATCGATGTAAATAAATAATAAAAATACATGCCTATCAAAACATGATCGTGCAAGTTAAAGTTGATTTAGGTTTGTTCCAATAGAAATCATGTTTGCACTAACTTATTTAATATTTTTTATGTATAGCGAATTTTAATATTGTTTCAGTACTGAAACATCGCATGAAAACGTTAAATATACATTTACTCTGTAACTAGTCGTCTTTTAATACATATACCTTTCTTTTGTTTGTTAACAATTCATTCAATTTTGTTAAAGTAATGTAAAACACGGGCGCCATTTTGAAACAATTAACTTGTCAGAGAGTTCCGAATGAAATCTGATGAACATTTCACACGGTTCTCGCACGCTTTGCCCGAAACGCTAAACGGTTTACATGAAACTCTAAAAGGTTTACACGAAACGTTTCTCGCACGTAGGCCGCACGCTTTTTTGGTGTAGTAGTACGTTTTAGGGTCTGTAAATTTTGTCAGCACGCAATTCTAAACTTGCACATAGTCTTCAAAAAATTTAGAAATATTTTAATATAGAAGTTATCTTTGAGAAAAGTTTACATGTTTTGTAGGCGGGTTTAGTTTAAAAAAGAAATACACTTCCTGACATGAATCACCAGTACATACTGTTTATAACAATGCTTGCTACCCTTTGAAAATTTAACTCGCCATTAAACATCTCATTTTTTAAAGAATGTTTGAAACGATTACATAAACTCTGCTCGACAAATAGTTTTCCTAAAATATTTTCTTCCTTTCTTGTTTCAAAACACGTTTTATATACAGGCTTTCAATCACAACACGTTTTTATAACAAAAGCAGAACTGAAAGTATAGTCATTATAATCGTTTGACACCATATAACATATATTTTCAACTCGCAGCAACAACGGAAGACCTACTCGGGGCTTTGCCACGAGCTCTGCTCTAGTTTAGTAAATTTTACTTACTTTTCCTAATTAATTCATCGATTAGCTTAAAGAAAGATGTTCATATAAACAATAAAATGCTTTCTTTGAAGATTCATTGGGGTTATGAAGTTAGTGATCATTGCAGAAAAAACTTACATAACCCGCTAACGCGGGTTTTGTATTTTTTCTGCAATGTCACTACCTTCGTATCCCGAATGAATCACCAAAGAAAGCATTTTAATGTTTGAATATATTTATGTGTGTGTGCGTTCGTGTGTGCGTATTCCTGATTAGGATCTTGCAAGAACAAAATCTTGTCCTCTTAATACCTTTTTCCTCATCCAAGATTTTCTCAATTTCTTCCATTACTTCCTCAATTCTTTTATGAACTGTGTCATTTTTAACATCCTGTAGAAGTTTGACTTTTTCTGCAAATAAAAAACATACACTGTAGTAACATCCATAATGTTTCAAATTCATTAGTCTTTTCACCATTTTTGGAATAATTATTATTTTTACTTTACATTCTGATCACCCCAAGCAGAGCGTCCCATTGAAAGAAAATGTGTAATATAAATGAGAAAAGAAAATGACTAGCAAAAATATATTCAGCTCATTGACAATATTATGCATTTTACACCTTAATCTGAAAGAATATGAATTAATACTTGCAGGTTCTCAGCTGGTGTGCTGAGAAATCATTTTTATTTAAAAGTCATTAATATATTACACCTACCAATATCAATTTGATCTCTGTTTAACTGTGGGTCATCTTTGTATTTGATGACAGTTGACAGCAGATGGACATCTAAGTTGGCCATGACCTGGAGGATGTGCTCTTTTGCTTTGCTTGGAGTGTTGGCCTTGTTGGTACCAAGTGTTGCTGTCAGACCCACAATCTAAGAATAAACAAAGGGGTTCATTTTGGGTGTGTTTGTAACATACAGAACCCGGCCGTCACGCTGTCAAATAATATAAGTATAAAATTCAACTTAACTATTTTACTTAAATTTAACACCACTAAGATTATGGCCATCTTATAGGACTCGACTATAATAAACAAGTGGCCTTCTGGACCTTGACCTTTCACCTAGAAACTTGGTTCAAGGTCACTAAACACCCTTTACCATTAAGCACTCCTTATGGGCAATATAAGTGAGATAAGGCTAATATGAGAGAGATTAGATATTGTCCAATACAGACTGATCACTATAAGATATGGTCATAGCAGGGCCCTATAGTAATCAAATATGCATGCATAATTTGGCTGATAAGAAAAAATGCACTTAGGCTTCTGACCTTAGCAAAGGTTTTAAGAGTGCATATTTTGAGTGCATTCATAAATGTAACAATACAATTACCCCTATAATATTTGTATACCTGAGGCAATTTTGCCTTCCCCTTCCGTGGATCACTTTTCATCATGTGGTATTTCAGCATGATTTGGTTGTAGGTGTGACCCTTGCAGGCATGGTGACATTCATCAAATATCATCAGCGAAAACTTGGACAGAATGAATTCATCCTTCTCCGGATGGATAGCATTTTCCAAGATGGCTGGTGTAAGAAGGAAAACTTGGTACTCTCCCACGAACATGTGGAGCTGTTCACTTCTTTCACTTTCACCAGTTATTTTCAGGGTTTTCTCCTGGAGCAATTAATGAATTAATGAGTGTTAATAAAATCAGAATCAGTCAGTTTGTTTTATCATACTACATATTTTAAAAAATATATAGTCTTAAATGGTATGGTAACGATTTTGGTCAATTTTCATTTTCTGTTTTTATTATCTAAAATGCTTTACATGATCAAATGAAATCTGAGAGTCAGTTGTAGAGATATAAGCAAGACACAGGGCGCACAATTCTTTGTCATGTAAACAAGGCACGTGCCCTTTTTTGTTTACATAGGTTCAATATATCAGTAAAAAAATCTTTTAAAGTTGATTTGTCTATTTTCTTATTCATAAATAAACATTTTGTTTACCACATTCATTTTAAGTCTATAAGTGGAATTATTACCATAACATTCAATATGTTAACAATAGCTTTGTTTACATAGTAAAGAATTTTAAGCTCTGTAACTTGCTTATAACTAAACGAACAACACTCAAATTTTGGTTGCTTATTAAAAATGCCTTATGTAAGCATTGTAAACATTAAAATCGGGGGGAAAATTATTCTTGGTCGAAATCGTGACCATGCCCCTTTAAAAAAAATACCGGTATATGGAAATTGTTGAAAGCTTTGAAGGTATATATGCCGTTTATAAAGGCAATTTTGCGATGTTGAAAACCAGGTTGTTGTTTTTTTTAAATTGTAATTTTTTATGAATATCAACAAGGTACTAGCCATAATTTGAAATGAATAACGGCGATTCACCTATGCATATTCATAATGAATAACGTTTGAGGTGGATGTGCGCGGGAAAAGTAATTTAGAAAAGCTTTATTTAGAAAAGCAGCTTGCAAAAGTAATATGACAGATTTGTTTAAAGAAAAAACATCAGAAATTGTCATTGGCATTTTATGAGGATAGTTGCGTATCGCTGTCGATGGCAATCGATGAGAACTCTTTTGCAATTGACCATTATTTTACATTTTAAGTAATCAAGTAATAGCTATACAAGTTTTATCTTATATAGACAATGGTTATCGTACAAAAGACATAAGCTTCTTTTTCTTTATGAATAAATGTCTTATTAAACAAAGAAATAAAAAACCGCTGTGTGACCCACCTGTCAATAACAAAATGCAAGTGCAGAGGAGAATAATGGCCTTTGTAGAAAAATAACCGGTCGTCATTTTTTGACGAAGAATAATGACCCCCCCCCCCCCCCCGCCGTAGAATAATTGGACTTTTTTTTTAAAAGAAAAAGACTTCCGGTCATTATTTTACGAGGATCATTATTTTGCTTTACATCGGCAAGCTCAGAGTTAAACATGAATTTTCTAACACGCGTCGAACACTCAAAGTCGAATATTAATTTTTATTTTAGAACGTTCTGGTTTTTTTTCTTCGAACGCGTTATTCCACTGCCAACAGACCGACCTAGTTACATTTGCGTCGCTATCTTGTTTACGTTCTAAAATTAGCTTGTCACATCACGTGCTCATGGATGTTTCAAAGTTTGGCGGTTACTTACTGACCCCGTCAGTAAATAAATTAATTAGAATTTATATTCAATACTTTTAAATACGTTTGATTTAAACGGTATGCCAGTAATTTGCAGAAAGTTTATAACTTTTGTAGCTAAATTCGAAAAACGCAAAAATTTCATTCTTTTTAAAATATTCATTTCTAACGGCATGTATACCTTTAATGAAGTCCATTCATGAAAGTCATGTTTTCATGGAGTGTCATCAAAATACCTTGAACTTCCTATATAACTAACAGTATACAATTAACTTACCACTAAATGAGGCAACAGACGTCTCAGGACCATGTAATGCTGGTTAACCAGTGGAACTGTGGGGGCCATTACTACCACCTTACCTGTAATCAATGTACATGTAACATCATCATCATCATTATCTAATTAACATCATCATTATTGTAAACTACTGGTTATGTTAATTAAGGTTTACATCTTTAAATACTTATTAAATCAATATTTGTTTAGAACTAAAGAGTGCTTGAATTCAAAGTATAGAGTAAATATGGTACATGCAACTGTGATCTCATACCTTCTGGATGTTTCTTGATATGGTCATCAATGATGGCAAATGCCACACGGGTTTTCCCGGTACCTGTTCCTGAGCAGACAATGGTGTTCTTTCCTTGAATTGCGTTCTCTGCTAGCTCCCCTTGGTAGTTGCGAAGATTAAGACCGCGAGGTTTTATATTTTCTACAAATAATAAACGTCGTTTATATTCAATTATCAATATAGTTTAGCACAATTATGGATAGCATTTTTTGTGGGACCACATGCAAAATTTCTAACAAATTACTGTTACATTTTACGTGTTAGAATGAACAGATATGCATTAATTGTATTTGATACGCCAAACAAAAATTAGCTAAACTTACTTTCACAATCGATAAACTAGGTTGTTCAGCTACGACGTTAATCTATATTTCACATCTGTAAACCATAGTTAACGCAAAAATATATATGTAAAATATATATTTAAAATACCACCGAAAACAACCGTTTGCAAATGCAAGACGTAGTATATGTACATGTATATACTTAGTAGTATAAATACGGTTTCAAGATGTGTAAACCACAGTTAATTGTAAAATATTTCAAAAGCTTATAAACTTTAAGGACTTGTTTACCACAATGAATGCAGAAAGAACTGATTGAGCATTTTCAGTTTTAACTAAAATTAAAGCAAGCTTGATCTGTGCAAATGTGCATATGCGGATTAAATCCTCACCGGCAAACAAAACTATTACTTAGACACCTCCCGTAATAAAATATTGTCTCTTTATTACCTTGGTTATCTACTGGTTCATCTTCATCATCAGACATTATATCCCTTCGTTCAAAATCAGAAAACAGTTCAACGTCATCATTTTTTATTAAAAGATTCTTGTGTTCCTCTTCGGAATCAATTTCTTCCACTTTCCTTTTGCGATTATTTTCTTTTCTCAAAGCTTGTTCAGTTTCCATTTCGTCTACATCGGCATCGGAGTTCTTTCTAATTCTGTACTCCATTTTGTTGTCTAAAAGATTTTACAAAAATCTTTAAAATTACTTTCTTCGGCGATTCGAAATTCCCATATACAAGTTTAAAGAACCTGGTATATGTCAATAATGATGTCAAATGTCAAATTTGCCAACAACAATGTTTTAAACAGAACTGTTTCAATTATACTCAAATGTAGATCCTTCTCCCCATTGAAATTTTAAACGTATTTAAATATTAAGTTTTTTTTAACCTGATTGTAGAATTTAGTATTTTTACATATAAGGTAGAAAATACAAAGTTATTCTTATCTCATATAAAAATTTGAGAAAAATCGCTACTGTAGTATTTTTTAAATCTGCTTTGAAGTGCGGAAAATGACAATTTTCTATATACATGTAACCGGTATTCCTGTTGTTATTGTACCTGTTATTTGAGATAATTCCAAAAGAGAACCAAATAATTGATTTCTTAATTCTTCGTAAATGTACTAAAATTGGTGTATATTACATATATATATTTATATGGTTAAAAAATAATAATTTGCTATTGCAAATTCTACGCCAAAAAAAACACCCCCCCCCCCCAATTCGGCACACTTTTTAAAAAAAGTTCTAAAGATCTTTAGATTATCACAAGTAATTGAGAAATGAACAACAACTGCTTTTTGATCGATAATTGTATAGTTTATAGTTTCATATTACTCTCACTGTTGACGAAGTAAAACGATAGAATGTGCATATAAATGTTAATGAAACGTGCCTTAAATGATTTGAACATAATGCTCTTTTGCAGAATTTTATAAAGCATTTAAACAAACGAAAACTGATTAAAAATGGCATTTTTTGGTTAGCGTTTAGATTTAGTGGTTGAATATACTAAAAGAAAAAAAATATCATAAATTCAATTTGATTGCTTGTCTGTCGATATGGCCTTTACCTTGAGATTATAATAATAATCAAAAGAGTTGTGCTTATCTCAAATCTAAACAAATTGTATTCTAAATTCACCTTCTTCTTTGTTTAAATAAATAGTTTCTTTGTCTATTTTCAAATAGTCGATGTTAAGGATTTTGAGGTTGCGACGGTCTTGTTCCTTCAAAGCTAACAGTTTCCTTATGTAAACCTTCTTTATTGAGAGATAAAGGAAAAAACTTTTGGAATATCGGACAGCGTTTAGATGGATGTCCTCTTCTTTACAATCCAGAATAGCAGCAACTGTCTCTATAACTTCTCGAATAAATTCTTTAGTGTAACCAGATATATCTCCTTGTACATGGAATTGTACATCCACGCATCCATTAACTATAATAAGAAAAGAAGAGATAATAAATAAGATACATATAAACTTATAAATTGTTCAGTATACATTTGAGTGAGAATTATAACAATTACACCATTTAATAGATAAAGTGCGCTTTAATTTAGACATACAAGTATGCAGTTCAAGCAATTCTTACCAAAGCGCAATCAAATTTCTAAATTATGATTCATTGTTATTAAACTTTCCAACTTTTTTTAATGCACAAAATCACACAATTACTTGTATATTAATGGAATTTAATGATTGTCAAAATTTGAATATTCTAAAAATATGTAAATTATAATTAAGTCGAAAGTAAAGCATTAAGGATAATCAGGATGGTGCAGTGTAAAAACATATATTTTTTTATTTGTTTATATTCTTTCTTTTTTTTGCTTTAAGATGTCATATACAATATGTATTATTTTTATGGCAAGTTTCTTGCCGTGCAAAGATGTTTTCATATAAATGTTTATGAACATTTCAGGTTTTTGATTTGGGTAAGAAATATTTAATGGAAGTTACATGTATTTGTAAATCTTATATAATTATTTAGAAAATATTACAAAATGTTAAAATCAATTATAATATTAGCATTTTTACATGGTATTATCACAAATTTATTTTTTAAAAAACCAAAATATTATCCTTTTTTCACTTGTGATATTGTACATCTACATAAAAAAAAAAATTCATAAAATTTCGATAAATAAACTTTTAAAAATTTAGCAAGATTTTATTTAAAAATATAACTGATTTGATTTGAATGCATAAGTCAACAGAAAGTGTTTAATATATTATTGAAATAACTTAAAACAACATAAATGTCTGTAGTGTTTATTTCCCATCTATGTATATTCTATAATATATTATGTCATATGATCAATTAAAGTCCCGTGATCAGTGTTTTGTCTCCCCTTAACCATGTATACAATAGCCTTTTGATGAGGTCTTTAAAACATGTATTGACCGATATCAAAAGGTTTTAATTGTTTTTTAATAATAAATCAAAAATAAATTCTCCTCAAAAGTTTTACAGAAAAAATTGTATCAAAATTTAAAGGCGTTGATTTCGCTATTGTGACGTTACAGTCACGCTCGTGCCAAAACCAGTATTTTGTCACGAAAATCTATTTTGAGTATAGTGAGGTCTATTAATTTTATATTTTTATTATAGTAGGGTGTGTAACAGAATTTATAGTATGATCATGTAACAGCAATCGACCAACCATATGCTTCGGAAAAATACGATATATTATATTAAGTTATTTAAATGTGTTGAAATGTGCAATACTCTTTAAAGAACAAAATATCATTTCCTTTCGAACTGATGAAACAAATAGTAAATCCTATCATTTTAACAATATAAACGTATACATAACAAATATTCTACATAATCGACTGAGAAATTACCTGATTGTTTTTCAAAAAAGCACAATGCTTTCTGTTTTTCTGCATATTCTATGCATTTGTCATTCAATTTTAAACATTCTGTCTCTCTGCACAGAAATTGCATAAAAATAACATCCGTTTGTGTGAAAAGTTGTTCATCTTGAAGAATCGTTAAACAGTCCATAGCCGATGTTGCCTCCAAGACGGATCTTCGATTTTTCACTTTGTTAGAAGCTAAAAATATAAACAATTTTCATTGTTTAAAAAACTATTTATAAATAAAAGTAACTTTACATCTTATAATTTCATTTTAGTCAATTTTAACCAATTACTTATTAAATGCTGTTGGAAAAGAAAGTATTGAATAAAACTTAATTGAATAAAAATAACCATTTACTTTTCAACAAAAATTTCAGTTTTTCCACTTTTTCAAGAGGAAACTCATCGGCCAGAATGTTATTTAATCTGGTAAACCTAACACTGGCCCCATGGTCATTGTACGGCGTTTCCTTCACATTATCTAAGCAAAAAGAAAATAAAGATGCAAATAAGTATTCAACAAGTTAAATTTTGAATCAAAATATTTTTAAAAAAGGAATAATTTTTGCCATATTTTTTTAATAAGCTGGTACCTCTGGTTTTATTCTGCTTACTGATATTTTTTACTGGTTCATTTGTTTACTGATATTTTCACACTTTATTTCTTTCCTAACGTTTATGACATTCTACATCAAAACTGCTGATAGAATTCAGTTAAATGTTTTATATACAACAATATGATGTAAGCTTACAACCTAAGCCCAAATGGTCACCTGGGTATAAAATATGAAAGTATAAAAGGTATGATTTGAATTATGTAATTGTTATAATTGGTTCGCAAAAATTGACAGATCCCAACATTATTCGGGATATTGTAAAATTTATTTTTAAAAATTGGAGGACCATGTATGATACATTATCAATATTTGTCATAAAACTCATAATGCATGAAAAAATGTATTCCTAAAAAAGTGTTGGTTTACTTTATTTAAGTATCTTTAAACAGAAACAAGCAAATATGAATGTGTTTAATGAACTGTTACTCTTCAGAGTTTTGTTTGCTGATGAACAGAACAGGATACTGGAACAGTTCATATAAATGAATTATGAATTGTATATTAATTAAATATTTGCAAAACCATACAAATTAAAAAATCCTGTACTTTTTTGCGAAAACTCTATTGAGTTTTTATATATTAATAAATTTGCCATGCCCTTTTAACGGACCATTGTTTTCTAATTATTTCTTTTATGAACTTTGAAGCCAGGTCAGGGCCCCTTCATGTTATATAGTCCCCTTACCTGTGGTTCTGAGTACGACTGGATTGTTTTCACCTAGTATGAACAAAATTAAATATGAACACATAATCCATACTGTTATTTACGATTAAAGCGTAGTTATGTTATGGTTGTTTTTGATATTTTAAACATAACCTTTTTCGATTAACATTAGTGACTGAATTGGTGTACTCTTTATGTTCTACGATTCATAGCCTAAAACTATACTATTCTTATCATGAAAAAGATTTTTTCTGGTCATTCAATTCATCATTATACCAGGGCTTTTATAACATTTTTTTCAACTGTGATAAATTGGAAATGGAATAGGTTGATTTATGCAACACGTCTGATTTGTACAAGCCAAAGATTTGTTAAATATTGCCATGGATTAATTATGAATATCTCTCTCAAAACTCTCTGACTTCTTTGATACATTTCTCGACATGTAGAAGTCATCTTGCATCGCGATAGTTTGGATATGAATTAGAAATACATTGTCAATTTTTTGAAAATAACATATAAACATACGTTTAGCCTTCTTACCAGAAATTTCATGTACAGTTTTTCCAATGAAGTTTGTAACTTCTATTTTGAAACATTTTTTCTCGAGTTGATCTCTCTGTTTTACAACTAACACAGAATAAGGGAAAGATACCGTTGTTCCTTCGTACTCTTCCGTATTTATATCTATAGGTGTGTAGTGTTCATCATCTTTATTCTTTGCACTCCACTGAACATGATAAGGCGCAGGCAAAGATTTAATCATTACAGTTATACTGTGGCGTCCATTTTTCTTATCTTCAATTTTTTCCAGAAATATAACAGGATTACCTTAAAAGAAATGTTCATTAAAAATTAACAATGTTAAAGTATAAAAACATTATGTCATAACAGATCTTAACAACATTCTAATTGTCGGTATAATATTTAAAAGTACCATAAAAAACTTCTTCAGGTGGAAAGCTACATCGTTATAAACGTCGTCATAACGTCTCTGACATCCGTTTAAAACGCAATTTTGTGCAACTTTTCCCAATAGTAGCTTTCCCTCCCGAAAAACTGGCTATAAAGTAGCATCCGCCCAGGAGGGAGGGGGAGATCACTAACTAGTAGACTTCCTCCTTAGTAGGGTTTCAACCTTGCGTTTTTGGTTCAGATTTTAGAATTAAAAATACTGAGGAAAAATAATGTTTTTTACATCCCAATGTTAATAAAGCCTGTATATATACATGTACTAGTTTGTACAAGTAAGGTGTGTTTTGTCAACTACTTACATGTATTTATTTCATATAGACAAAGTAGTTTTCAATTGTAAAATTACGGCGGCGTGGAAGGGCCAGATGAAAAAAAATCAATCTTATTCGTTCGGACGAATTAGGATTTGTTCGGACGAAATAGCTATTTGTTCGGACGAATAAGGATTTGTTCGGACGAATTAGGATTTTTTCGGGCGAATAAGCTATTTGTTCGGACAAATAAGTTATTTGTTCGGACGAATTAGGATTTGTTCGGACGAATTAGGATTTGTTCGGACGAATTAGCTATTTGTTCGGACGAATAAGTTATTTGTTCGGACGAATTAGGATTTGTTCGGACGAAATAGCTATTTGTTCGGACGAATAAGGATTTCTTCGGACGAATTAGGATTTTTTCGGACGAATAAGCTATTTGTTCGGACAGATAAGTTTTTTGTTCGGACGAAATAGCTATTTGTTCGGACAAATTAGGATTTGTTCGGACGAATTAGGATTTGTTTGGACGAATTAGCTATTTGTTCGGACAAATAAGTTATTTGTTCGGACGAATTAGGATTTGTTCGGACGAAATAGCTATTTGTTCGGACAAATTAGGATTTGTTCGGACGAATTAGGATTTGTTCGGACGAATTAGCTATTTGTTCGGACAAAAAAGTTATTTGTTCGGACAAATAAGCTATTTGTTCGGACGAATTATAGGATTTTTTCGGACGAATTAGATATTTGTTCGGACAAATAAGTTATTTGTACGGACGAATAAGTTATTTGTTCGGACGAATTAGGATTTGTTCGGACGAAATAGCTATTTGTTACGACGAATAAGGATTCGTTCGGACGAATTAGGATTTGTTCGGACGAATTAGGATTTGTTTGGACGAATAAGCTATTTGTTCGTACAAATAAGTTATTTGTTCGGACGAATTAGGATTTGTTCAGACGAAATGGCTATTTGTTCG
This sequence comes from Magallana gigas, assembly GCF_963853765.1. Taxonomy (NCBI): domain Eukaryota; kingdom Metazoa; phylum Mollusca; class Bivalvia; order Ostreida; family Ostreidae; genus Magallana; species Magallana gigas. The sequence continues at coordinate 23,475,433 of NC_088861.1, forward strand.
GACGAATTAGGATTTGTTCGGACGAATTAGGATTTGTTTGGACGAATAAGCTATTTGTTCGTACAAATAAGTTATTTGTTCGGACGAATTAGGATTTGTTCAGACGAAATAGCTATTTGCTCGGACGAATTAGGATGAATTAGGATTTGTTCGGACGAATAAGCTATTTGTTGGGACGAATTTGGATTTGTTCGGACGAAATAGCTATTTGTTCGGACAAATTAGGATTTGTTCGGACGAATTAGATATTTGTTCGGACAAATAAGTTATTTGTTCGGTCGAATTATAGGATTTGTTCGGACGAATTAGATATTTGTTCGGACAAATAAGTTATTTGTTCGGACGAATTAGGATTTGTTCGGACGAAATAGCTATTTGTTCGGACAAATTAGGATTTGTTCGGACGAATTAGGATTTGTTCGGACGAATTAGCTATTTGTTCGGACAAAAAAGTTATTTGTTCGGACAAATAAGCTATTTGTTCGGACGAATTATAGGATTTTTTCGGACGAATTAGATATTTGTTCGGACAAATAAGTTATTTGTACGGACGAATAAGTTATTTGTTCGGACGAATTAGGATTTGTTCGGACGAAATAGCTATTTGTTCCGACGAATAAGGATTCGTTCGGACGAATTAGGATTTGTTCGGACGAATTAGGATTTGTTTGGACGAATAAGCTATTTGTTCGTACAAATAAGTTATTTGTTCGGACGAATTAGGATTTGTTCAGACGAAATGGCTATTTGTTCGGACGAATTAGGATTTGTTCGGACGAATTAGGATTTGTTTGGACGAATAAGCTATTTGTTCGTACAAATAAGTTATTTGTTCGGACGAATTAGGATTTGTTCAGACGAAATAGCTATTTGCTCGGACGAATTAGGATGAATTAGGATTTGTTCGGACGAATAAGCTATTTGTTGGGACGAATTTGGATTTGTTCGGACGAAATAGCTATTTGTTCGGACAAATTAGGATTTGTTCGGACGAATTAGATATTTGTTCGGACAAATAAGTTATTTGTTCGGTCGAATTATAGGATTTGTTCGGACGAATTAGATATTTGTTCGGACAAATAAGTTATTTGTTCGGACGAATTAGGATTTGTTCGGACGAATACGTTATTAAAAGTTGAACATGTATGAGAGAGAGAGAGAGAGAGAGAGAGAGAGAGAGAGAGAGAGAGAGAGATGTCATAATCATGGATGCATAAATGTGAAAAGTCTAATCAGTTTACATGATCATGCGCGGGTCCAGAAAAATTGACCGGGATGGGGTGGGGGTGGGGGGGTCTGAGAGATAAATTTGTTTGCGGGGTGGGGGTCCAAGGCCCTCCGACCACCCCGGCTCTAGATCTGCGTATAGATGTATGCCAACTCTAGGCAGCGCAGGTTTTTTCTTTGGTAACTATAAGTTTTTTTTTCGCGCAATGCCAGAAGAAATGTTTCCAATAGTCATAATTATATGATTCCGCAGGTGGATTTCGATTGTCGATGTTTATATTGGAAATGTAGTCATTCTCCTGTTTACTTGGGACACTGGACAAACGAAATTATCTTTCGCCTTAACTTTATACATATACATGTATACAATCAGAGTTAACTGATATGCTTGGTGGAATTGTAATAATCGCACAATTACTTAAGTGACTATAAAACAAACTAATTTTTACTTATACTTTATAATATAAAGTCAGCAAAATAACCCAACATCATAACTATAATATAAAAAAAATAATAAAAATAGAATTTAATGATAAAAATACTTATCGTCCGTCAAATAGACCTCTGATGACGTATTTACATGTTAAAATTATCATATGGCTTTGTAAAGTTTTCTTTTGTTTGGAATAAAAATAGAAACGTTATCAATAATCATACAATTGATCATAACTGATTGAATCAAGTTCTGGGGAAAATTAAAATAATTGGACGATTTAAGGTGAAATAAAAGATTACAAAACAATTGACAATTTTATACAATATTTTCAAAGGTTGTATCTAATTATTAACTATTATTGACAAATATTGTTTATGAATCATACTATCGGAAACATCTGGCGCCTATTTTCATCGGTCGAATGCGGCATCCAGATTATTTATAGATAGAAACAGCATATGATGACGACTAACTCTGATTTTGTATCGACCTTTTTTTTTTTATGCTATGTCTGATTTTAAAAATGAAATAGATTCAAAGTTGACTAAAGAGACAACCATTAGAGTTAACATTAGTTTTAGAATATCGGAAACCAATGGCACCATGATAATATAACTCCAATCCTTTAGATAGATAGAATTTGAAAATTGAGCTTGACAGCAAAATATGTCAGATATTGCATACATGTCAGATAATATAACACCTATGTCTATATTATTAGCAATTTATCATTTGAAAGAAAGGGGTGGCTTGATCCCCCCTTTTTCATCTACATCATTACCAGAGCAGATAGTCTAAATTACTCCTCATATAAACTAATAACTTATTCGTCCGAACAAATAGCTAATTCGTCCGAACAAATCCTAATTCGTCCGAACAAATACGTAATTCGTCCGAAAAAATCCTAATTCGTCCGAACAAATAAATTATTCGTCCAAACAAAAAACTTATTCGTCCGAACAAAAAACTTATTCGTCCGAACAAATCCTAATTTGCCCGAACAAATAGCTAATTCGTCCGAACAATTCCTAATTCATCCGAACAAATACTAAATCGTCCGAACCAATATCTTATTCGTCCGAACAAATAACATATTCGTCTGAACAAATCTTAATTCGTCCGAACAAATACGTAATTCGTCCGAACAAATACGTAATTCGTCCGAACAAATAGATTATTCGTCCGAACAAATAACTTATTCATGCGAACAAATCCTAATTCGTCAAAACAAATCCTAATTCGTCCGAACAAATCTTAATTCGTCCGAACAAATCTTAATTTGTCCGAACAAATAACTAATTTGTCCGAACAAATCCTAATTCGTCCGAACAAATACGTAATTCGTCCGAACAAATCTTAATTCGTCCGAACAAATAAATTATTCGTCCAAACAAAAAACTTATTCATCCGAACAAATCCTAATTTGCCCGAACAAATAGCTAATTCGTCTGAACAATTCCTAATTCGTCCGAAAAATAACTAATTCGTTCGAACAAATCCTAATTCGTCCGAACCAATAACTTATTCGTCCGAACAAATAACATATTCGTCCGAACAAATCTTAATTCGTCCGAACAAATAACTTATTCGTCCGAACAAATACGTAATTCGTCCGAACAAATAGATTATTCGTCCGAACAAATAACTTATTCATCCGAACAAATCTTAATTCGTCCAAACAAATCCTAATTCGTCAGAACAAATCTTAATTCGTCCGAACAAATCTTAATTTGTCCGAACAAATAACTAAATTGTCCGAACAAATCCTAATTCGTCTTGACAAATAATTTATTCGTCCGGAACAAATAACTTATTCGTCCGAACAAATCGTTATTCGTCCGTACAAATAACTTATTCGTCAGAACAAATAAGAATTATTTATTTTTTCATCTGGCCCTTGTACGCCGCCGTATAAAATAAAGAAAACTTAACAGACGAATAAACAATGCGAATGGTATATACTGTTCGCTAAAGCATGATTTTCAGAATAGTGAAACTCCTAATTGCGCTTATAAGAGAAATAAAGTTTACATTAGCATTCGGTGAAAAACATGTATGACAACCATAAGAATGGATAAGGCTTACATATTAAAGATCTTTCTACTTATGACTTTGACCAACCCTGCGTATTTCCAGCAAAAATAATCCCTACTTACATTAATTCCGTTGTAAAAAGCCCTTTAATTTACTTATATTGAAATATTGAACTAGTCATTGATGAAATGCGTTGGACAAAACATTACAAAACTGATTCGTACTTTTATCACAGACAAAGTCGCTGGACACCGTAAATATATATTTTATAAACGACTAAAATACCTAAAACGATGACATCACTTGTACTTGATCCAACAGCGTTTGTAGCAGTAAGTCGGTATTCACCAGCATCGTCAGGGCTCACGCTACTGATAGTAAGTGATGGAATTTCGTTGCTAATTTCAGAAAGTTTCCCGCCACTTTTTTCCGGGTTTATCTTCTTTTCATTTTTTGTCCAAAACGTTTCCAAAATGCCAGGCGAATCATCATAGACATACAGGTTGCCAATCAATTTTACTGATCTGTCTTTGATGTTTGTATTAAAACTTGTCATGATATTTGGTGGATCTACATAGATAAAATGATGAATTTTCATGTGTTATCTTTTGCATGTCAATCCACAATGTCCACAAAAATGCTATAGAAATGAAAATCTATATACTATATAGAAAAATAGTACTATGGGAATAAAGCCATACTTCCTGTGACGTCTAGGTACACAGTGTTACTGACACCTTCTCCGTTTTCATTCCAAATCAGAAGACGATAATAAAGCTTGTCGGTAAAAGTTGTTTTTGGTATCACATAAGAAGGACATTCAAATCTGGCAGTAGTCCTAAATAAACTAGGTTCTTTAATGCAGTGGAAATCAATTCCATCTTTGCTTTTCTGCCATTCAATTTTCTCAGGTGTCATTGTTGATGAAACTTCTGACTTAATGATTGTTTTCGATCCAAAACAAACTGGTGACTTCACGAATATTTTAACACTAGGGACGTCTGTAAAGAAATAAGCAGGAACTTTCAATTTTTCTTTTAAAAACACATAGTAAAAAAAACACATAGAAATACACAAAAAACCAATCAATTCAGATAAAATGTATTTCTTGTTTGATTGGCTTAACAAATCCACATATATATCGTTAAATATAACTTGCTTAGTCACCATACGACGGGATTGCAAAAAGTCTTAATTCCTTTGACGTTTTATTTATAAATTATATGAGAAGAGAATTTGCATTAAGTGGATCACAAAGTAGATCTTTGCGTGAAAAATGTTAACTCTAATGAATTTCGCTTCTTGAACTTTACCTTCTAATACATAGAGACGAATGGTATTTTTAGATTTATAATCGGGTCCATTCGACTCAAATGAGAGCACAGCCTGGTATTCTCCTTCATCCTCCTTACATACGGATTTTATGACAAGTCCTTTCTTTGTACTTCCCCTGTACTTCTCCTTACTTGTTTCAATACGTTTTATGTCGTCTCCTCTGTGTTTATACCATGTGATAGTCCAACTTAAGGATTTAACCTTTTCCACATTTGCTTCAAATAGAGCTGTTTCTCCACGTTTTTTTTCATTTTCACCTACATGTACTATGGAAATGTCTGGTTCATCTGAAAAAGTCATTGAAGTTACATGCTCCATTATTTAAAATAAACATTTTGGTCATATAATTGTGAAGTACTTACCTTTACTGTCTGTCTGTTTTTGTAAGCCCGCATATGCTTGTAAAAGGATCCTGCAGGTCTCCAACTGGTATTCTGTACATTTTGAGCGTTCTATCTCTCTCAACTCTTTTTCATAATCCATATTGCACATAATGTTTGAATTACATGCAATTCGTTTAATAGCCAACTTTAAATTTCCCCACACATCTTCAAATTCTTTATCAGGAACTGATGCAGAATCGGCGTGAGCGTAGTAGTTGTTTCTAAACAATCTAAGACGCTCTATGTCATCACTTATTTCTATATCCGTGGTCTTTGGCTCTTTCCCCCATCCTTGAGCTGGACATTGTAAACAGCATTCTAGTAAATTGCGAATGAGCGTATAGAGCAAAGTTACATCAAATTTGTTGTAATCAGGAATACCAGGTGATTTAATTAGGCAGATCTTTCGTTGCTCTGGCCGAAGTTTCAAAGTTGAACATGAGTTAATTTTTTGGTAAAGGTCCAGAGGCTTAATATAACTGGCCAAAATGTCTATAAGTGGCAGTTTTACTAATTCAACACTGGCCACTGTTATCCACTGGAAGTTTCGTTTATCATTTGATGATGAACAAAAAGATGCCATTATGATACAATGTTAATAGTTTTATCGTACGTTTATTTTCTTCTGTACTTTAAAGTTGCTCAGATCAGTATGCTGATTAGTTTTCTTTTCATCTCACGTGTTCGTCATCATTTCATCATCTATCAGTTTACAATATAGTGTAAATTGTATGAAATTAAGAAATAAGAAATTATTCTTTTAGTATAATGAGGGATAAAATACGGTTGGGCGGGATCAAATCTATCATAAAGCCTTATCGGATGTGATCAAATCCAAGAAAGTCCGAAGGCCTTTATGAAAGAGTTGATCACGCTCGACCGTATTTTATCACTTTACAATATTTAAAGAATGGCTCCTTTTTACTAAGTCTTTATCATTTTCAGCAATTGTATGATTAAACATTTAAAGTCATTGATGGAATATTTTTGGCTATACATTTCATAATCGACCCGTCAGTAGTGTTTTCACAGAGAATGACACTGGAAAATGTAAATATTATTCAGTAAAAAGCTAATAATGATTTAGGGGAGTATGCGACCATCTTACACAGTTAATTCGAGGATAGAAATGTAAACAATTCTTGAACTGGCTTGTTTCTATCAGAAACTGACCAAAAATGTTACAAAAAGGTATAAAAGCAATAAATATGAGAGTCTACATGTTTCGTATGCAAATTATGCATACAAGAACAGGACAATGCCTTTTTAATCACTTAAAACGGCTGAAGAATTGCGCAGCTACAGACTTATTTTGAACAATTTTAAATCAGTTTTAAACCAGTTTCGGGCAGACACAAGGCAGATCAAGAACTTTTTACATTCTCATCCTCAAGTGTACAAGATGGCCGCACTTCCCTCTTAAATCACTACTTAACATTTTGTTTTATTATGCTGTTATGTACGTATTATTGATCACAAAAGTATTTTTAAAAAAGATGTATATTTGTTGTTAATTTGTCAATATCTTTGAAAAATATTACCATTTTCTAAAACGAAAGTAGATTTTTTTCTAAATTTACTTACATTTAAGCTGAACACCGCTGGTAAATATGCACCGTCACACAGGTACCTGGTATATAAACCCTTCGAGTTCGTTACACCCGATTGCACACCTGAAACTCGTGGTCTTTGGATTTTATGCATTTGATTTTTATTTTATGTGCACATTCTGTTTGTTAATTATATTTTGACCCGTTTATTTAATATTAGTATTCTATTGGTTTAAAAAAGTGCGTAAAACTTGATAATTTCATCGCGACCGATGAAACACGGCGAGGCAAGATGTACGTCCACACAGGTGAAACCCTTTAAAATAGGGGTTTTGTATGGATAACGGTGGTGAAAGAGAAATATGCCTATTTACAAGTTGTGTTCAGCTTTAAAATAAATTTCCCAGTAGTGCTCTAGGTCACTGTATACGCATAAAAAACGCCTTTTTCTCCCTTATTCATAAATCCTATTTTGCGGCAAAACAATATCGAGATTTATATGTTCATATATAGCAGCAGTCATTACAATTTGAGTAACGTTATCATCGTTAATGCAAACCAAACAACAAGTTGTCAAAAACTAAAAAAATAACAAACTAAATTACGAACGGACCAACACTAAACGAAATCAACATAATCGTTTGCAAAATTAACGGACCGGACTCCGATGCAAAATGAACGATCGCCGACGCAAAACCAAGAGTCATTCACTGACAACGCTAGAGGGTGCTCAAGTATCTCTAGCAAATGTATGTGGTAAATCTATTGATCCTGACGCTCGACTGTTCTTAAATGAACAAAAAGCACCCAAATAATATCTTCCTTTGGTCCCCTGGAAAAATACAAGTAATTAACGAAACAAGTAAATAAACATGCTTAGCTCACGGAATGATATCAATTCAAAAGTCTAGGCAAACGTGCACATATCTACATAATCTATTCTTACAAGAAAATTATTGACACAAGAGTGCAGGTAAATAGCGATCGGTTTTTCTTCACTTTGTTAAGAATTGAGTTTTATCCTTACCGTGCCCTGCTTCAGGGTAATGTAGACAGTCTTATAAGGAAAGTTTCTCTCATTATATTATTGTCCTAATTTGTTCTTTTAAAAGTTTTCTTTTATGCATCAATATGTTCTATTTTTTATTTAACTATTCTTGGATTCTATATTGACCCAAGAAGGACATATTAGAGACTCTTGTTCTATTCTCTCACCTTTTGAGATTAAGTTTCGAAATTTTAAGTATTTATTGTAATATCAATTCAATATAAGTTCAGTGTGGATAATTTTGCATTCATTTTTACTTTTGACAAGTCTTTAGTTTTCTATTTTGCCATTCAATAAATGTTGTCTTTAACTTTAATCAACTACATTATATTATACTGTAGACATTAATTAATTGTTTAATCACACTGGTGTTTTCATTTCAAAGTGTTGACCGTAATTCGGGCATCCCATTACCAAAGTCGAAACGTAATTACAGCGAGTAATTTGACAATTTGATCATAAGTGTTATTGTCCTGAAACAATTGTCACATTGCTTCCGATTACAAGGAAAACAATAAGTATTGTTTAGTTCTTTTGAGATCATAAAACAATTGGACCTAAAAGCTACTGTAATATAATCCAAATCCACAAAACATGTACCATTTACCACAATATTCGTTAAATCTAAAGAGAGATGTGTAACCATATATTAGCCTCTTTTTCAATGTACATGTAGGTGTGTTGAATGGGCCAGTGTGCACAGATGTAAATATGTTTGAGCAGATTTATAACCTTCCTCTGTTTTGGTGAGCTAAAACATTCAGTACAGTTTGAACAGTTATCATAAGACTGCTTCTGTTTTCAGAATACAAATCAATTTTAATTTATCAATAGTTTTTATAAACACAAGATTTTGTCTCAATAGATGATGACCCTTAAACTAATTACAGAGTGTTTTTATTTATCCCCTTCAAATAGTGAACCAAATCTCTTTCATTGTTTTAAGGCTATAGAAACAATGTGTTTATAAACTGAATTGCAAATGTTTAATACTGTTCTTATCAATCCTGATATTGTTTCATTAATCCTTGGAGTCCTCACTAACTCGGAAATTCTGTTCCTATTAATCGTAATTAAACCAGATCTTTCTGCATTCCGAATCAACGGTTAAAAATGCTCATGCATCATGTATTTAAAATTATAAAAGATGCATTGTTATTTAAAAAGCAATGCATAGCTATATAAGCAACATTTTTCTTACAAAATTACCAGATAATTGCTACAGCGTGCAGGGCTGAGTGCTGTACATGTATTTCCGATGTGTAAAATAACCTGGGTCAATTGATATACAAGAAATAGAATCCTCATGGTTTTGTTTAGCTCACCTGAGCTGAAAGCTCAAGTGAGCTATTCTGATCACATTTTGTCCGTCTGTCCGTCTGTCCGTCTGTCCGTCCGTCCGTCTGTCCGTCCGTCTGTAAACTTTTTACATTTTGAACTTCTTCTCCAAAACTGCTTTTCCAATTTCAACCAAATTTGGCACAAGGCATCCTTATGGGAGGGCGAATATAAATTGCAAAAATTAAAGTCCGATCTGTATTCAAAGCGGAGAAAACCTTGAAACTGTAGAAAAAGGGGGGTGCATTTTTAAAAATCTTCTTCTCAAGAACTACCGAGGCAAATTCAACGTAGTTTAGCATAAATTATCCTTATGGGAAGGAAAATAGGTAATTTTGTTTCAAATCGAAGTTATTACGAAAATAATAATAAAGGAAAGGCGTGTTTCAATCGGGCTCGGCATCCGGTAAAATGGGTAGGCAAGACTTGGCCTGGGCAAAACAAAAGATTGGCAGTTATTAATCTGCCAATCTCATTAAAATTTCAGGATATTTGATGGACTAGTATATTTGTATTCGCTGTAGATATTGCTGCAAAATAATGCGTATTTGGAATTGACGATTGCTGATCTGCCCTGGCATTTATTTTGCCACGGCCCGGGTTTGCATACCCATTTTACCAAGACTCGTATTCCATACTTCTAAAACGAGGTTCTTTGTTTAAAGCAGCCATGACATTAAACGAAAAAGGGTCGATCTGACTATGATGAATTTGCTTGTTGTGCAACAGTTCGCGTATGAAGGGAAGTTTTGAATTGGTGCCGATTTTGTGAAGTAAATTGAGGCTAAATATGTCAATGCGTTGACAGTTTTCACACCTGACGCACAGGGGCTCGTCACGAAGTTTTTTCAACCTTTTATATATACCACCTCTATACTATAAAATACACGTGTATTTTATAGTATAGAGGTGGTATATATAAAAGGTTGAAAAAACTTCGTGACGAGCCCCTGTGACCTGACGTTGGTGTTAGCTTGTTCTGATTTTCGTTTCGTTTTCATTATTTATGCTTTGTAACCTGGAAATCGTCTGTATTTCGTGATTTTTACGTATCAAATCAATCAGAGACTTTGGTAAATCAAACAGTTACGTTAACTGTTTACCTGCGCAAATTAAGCAAAATCTGATGTAGGGGTACTGAAATACAATTCATTCTATCGGTAATTCGGCATTATCTTTTGCGTAATGGTAGATTAATGCAATAGGTTTCCATGCGCGGATCTAGAGGGGGGGTCGGGGGGGTCCCGACCCCCCCTGGAAAATGAAAATTTATTAAATTTACATAGTAAAATTATCGCGAAAATATGCCTCGGACCCCCCCTGGCAAACACAATTATCCTTCGGACCCCCCCTGGAAAAATTTTCTGGATCCGCGCATGCCGGTTTTGTTGAGATGCACGGCATTTTCTCTAGTTTATTCAGTTTAAATAGAGTTTGATATCGCTTACGGAAATATGTAGGTATATTCATGTATATATATATATATATATATATATATATATATATATATATATATATATATATATATATATATATATATATATATATGATTCATTTCGAAAAAATAAATTGTGTTCTTTATTTGTTATACATGTAGTGCATGTTGTTTACAATTTCTATTTACTAACCATATTTGAGTGTTAAGCTTCGAATTATAAGCAAGATACAGAGATTTGCTCACAATTCTATGTTTGTACACAGATCTTAAAAGCTAAAGATTAAAAAAGTATAAAAAAATTGTCAATATTTATTACGAAAATTTTCAAAATCTGTTCTTCCAGAAACCCACTTATTGAATTGTAAACTTAACCTTTTTAGCTCACCTGAGGATGGGGCCACAATGGGGGGTCGAAGTTTAACATGAATATATAGAGTAACTCTTTAAAAATCTTCTTCTCAGAAACTAATCGGCCAGGAAAGCTGAAACTTGTGTGGAAGCATCCTCATGAAGTGTAGATTCAAAGATGTGAAAATCATGACCCCTGGGGGTAGGGTGGGGCCACAATGGAGGGTCGAAGTTTAACAAAGGAATATAAAAAGTAATTCTTTAAAAATCTTCTTCTCAGAAACTAATCGGCCAGGAAAGCTGACACTTGTGTGGATGCATCCTTAGGTAGTGAAGATTCAAATTTGTGAAAATCATGACCCCCGAGGGTAGGGTGGTGCCACAATAGGGGATCGACGTTTTACATAGGAATATATACAGTAAATCTTTAAAAATCTTCTTCTCAGAAACTAATCAGACAGGAAAGCTGACACTTGTGTGGATGCATCCTCAGGTAGTGTAAATTTTAAAGTTGTGAAAATCATGACCCCCGGGGGTAGGGTGGGGCCACAATGGAGGGTCGAAGTTTAACATAGGAATATATACAGTAAATCTTTAAAAATCTTCTTCTCAAAAACTAATTCGCCGGCAAAGCTGGAACTTGTGTGGAAGCATCCTCAGGTAGTGTAGATTCAAAGTTGTAAAAATCATGACCCCTGGGGGTAGGGTGGGGCCACAATGGGGGATCGAAGTTTAACATATGATTATATACAGTAAATCTTTAAAAATCTTCTTCTCAGAAACTAATTATCCAGGAAAGCTAAAACTTGTGTGGAAGCATACTCAGGTAGTGTAGATTCAAATTTGTGAAAATCATGACCCCTGGGGGTAGGTTTGGGCCACAATGGGAGGTCGATGTTTTACATAGGAATAAACAGAGTTATTCTTTAAAAATCTTCTTCTCAGAAACTAATCAGCCAGGAAAGCTGAAACTTGTGTGAAAGCATCCTCAGGTAGTGTAGATTCAAAGTTGTGAAAATAATGATCCCCAGGGGTAGGGTGGGGCCACAATGGGGGGGGGGGTCAAAGTTTAACAAAGGAATATATAGGGTAAATCTTTATAAATCTTCTTCTCAGAAACTAATCAGCCAGATGATTCTTTATAATTGTTAAGACTTTGGCCCCAGGACAATTTTTGGCCTCACGAGAAGGTTCAGAGTTTGATGTACGTTTACATCCCATATACAAACTATTGTTAGGGATCTTTTTTAGATCTGTAATACTCAACGTATGATATGACTATAAAATCATCCTGTTAGAAAAGGGACTAATGATTATAAACATAAGAATATCCAGGGGAAAATGGATTTTATTTATACAGGATTTACATGAATTATTGTACATTGTCCAGATAGTTTGTATTATGACTCCATTGAGCTAATTTTATCATACCGCTTGTTCCTCGGGTGAGCGATGTGGCCCATGGGCCTCTTGTTATATTTGTGTCATTAATTAACGTTTTTTAAATTCTTGCTGGGATTATTTGTTTGGAATCAGATTATACATTTTTCCTGCCATTACCGCTACATTCATACTTGCACGATAGTTGATTCATTTATCCATATAATATTCTATCAATCAAATAATGATTATTTTAAATTCTGTATTTAAGCCTTACCATCCAGCAACAGTGCTTCGATTGGTGTGGCTCGAAAACTCAAGGGTCTTGACATATCCCCACGCTGTTGATGGAATTGTTTTACAATCCTTGGCTTGGTGACTCCGTTGTAAAACTGTAATTCAGTTCAAAATTTTGCACGATATCCATCAGTTGAGAAAAACCTTAGCTCCGATTACATAACTGCCTAATGCATTATATATGTTTGTTAACCTTTGTATAAAAAATAACGTATGTTCTAAAAATGTTGGCTTTTTTTAACCAGGATGATGAATGGTATGAAAAACTATTGATTTGAATTTAAATCTCATGTACATGCTTCAGTGTGGTGAAAAAAATTCAGGCTACTGGAAGGGGACATATAAAACACCAATAGCGTGATTCGCCTTTCAAAATCCATTCCACTAATCAAAGTATTGAAGTACAGAGAGTCGGGCATTTTTGATGTGTCATTAAGCATTTTGCATAGTAAAGAGTGGCAATCTCTCTCTCTCTCTCTCTCTCTCTCTCTCTCTCTCTCTCTCTCTCTCTCTCTCTCTCTCATGCTTTTAATGTAGGCAAAGCGTCAGATAGCAACTTCAGTTTTATGCGACTATTACCAAAATATGTCTTGTATTAAAAAAATCAACAATGCAATGAATTCTGAAACAATCGTTATTTAATTCATCCTTCATTTCTTCGATGTGCAGCCAGAACTCTTAAACCAAATAACGCGAGGTTCAACATATCAAGTAGTTTTGCAAACATCAGACACCAAATCATTCTGGGTAACAAACTTTGCTGAAAATTTCCATTGCAATAAACAGTGACAAACTGTCAGCGTAGGATCAAAGTTGTCGACAGAAAAGAACAGAATTTGATCATAGAAAATATCTGATACTACTACATATTCCACCACATTTGAGTAACTTGGTTTGAAGTAGCTCAATTTTTTCAAAACTGTCACCAAAAAGCCTACCGTTCCATATTCTCATTTTTTGACTGATCCATAAATCTAACAAATCTTTGCCTCTACTGCCTATTTAACTATCTTGACATTCTCTATTCCTAATTTGCTTAGCAATACTAAATTGATCATACATTGGTAAAAACATGTTGTCGTTATTTGCTATTAAATCATTGCAATTAGATACTCTTGCATTAATAATAAGTTTCTACAAAGAAAGACATCACATAACTTATTATACATTTTCATTTATTTATTTCCTAGGCGTTCAAGAATACCATGATAAAGCCCCAATGTGTAAGAAAAGGTGGCTGGTAGATCATAGATCACATAAATGTACAAATTTCTTTTCTAACCATAATGTTGTTTATCAATTTGAATCCATTGAAAATCATGACATGAGTGTTTCATTATTTTAATTTATAGAAAAAATATCATGTTTAACACAGAATACAAAATCCACCAAAATACCTGTTGTTATGTCTAGCGAGTGATCTACTAACTGGGTGTACATGAAACTACCAATAGATGGTAACTGGTATTGACACATTCGTGTTTCAGTTAAAAAAAACCAACATATAATATTTGCTCCTAGTGTTGATTAAATGTGAAGTTCAGTGTTGTCCATCTCATATGTGACCAGGCCACCTACGTTTAAAGGTGATAACTTTAGTGATTTGTAATCTTTATATGTACATATTTCTAAAAAAAAAAATGGATCAAAATTTCCCCTTATCCTGTTAAAGGGGCATGGCCACGATTTTGGTCAAAAATTATTTCTCCAATTTTAATGTTTGCAATGCTTCAGTTAGACATTTTTAATAGGCAAACAAAATTGAGCATCATTTGTTGATTTTTTTAGCGAGTGACAGAGCTTACAATTCTTTGTTATGTAAACAAAGCTTTTGTTTACATTTTGAATGTTCAAGTGAAAATTCCATTTTTAGTCTTAAAATGAATGTGTTAAACGTTTGTAACTGTTCATTTATGCTTAAAAAGAATAAGAAGATAGACAAATCAGCTTAAAAAAAATGTTACTTGTATATTGGCACTATGTAAACAAAAACGGGACACGAGCCTTGTTTACATGACAAAGAGTTGTGACCCATGTATCTTGCTCATAGCTTTACGACTGACTTTCAAATTTCACTTGATCATCAGAAATATTTTCCGAAAGCATTGTAAATAACAAAAAAAAGTAAAATTGCATTTGATCAAAATCGTTACCATGCCCCTTTAATGCTAAACACTTTTTTAAGATTTACGGTTAAAAGGACGCCCTCCTACTTGAACACCAAGTGAATCATGAACAGCTTTCTTGATACTTGCTTCTAACAGAAAGTTCCGCAATCATTGAGGTCCACACAATCAGGATTTAGCAATTTAGCATTTGGTTCACCATTGATCATCATATTACGAGAACCCGACCCATGGTAGTGTTGCCGAACAAGCATATTGAAAGCATGGCCTTTTGTGTGATACTGAATATCGTATAGTCTTCCTGTTACATGTAAGATGATGATTTTAGAGTGTGACAAGAAAAGTTTTTAAAATATATTTCTGTAAAGAAACACTTACATTTTGTGGTCAAATTAATTTATCATTTTGATATTTTTTTAAACCAAATGCAGAAATAAAATAATCCGGCCATTTCCCCCTCCTACCGGAATTTTTGTCATTCGTTACGTACCGGGAAGAAAAGTTCTCACAAAAAGCTCTAAGTTTCTCGCACGCTTTTCATACGGTTCTTATACGCTTTGTACGATATGATACGTTTCTCATACGATACAGTACGTTTTTCATGCGATACGATACGTTTCTCGCACGGAACGATACGCTTCTTATACGATACGAAAGTCGCACGCATCTCATACCCTTTTTATTTTTTGTTGTGCGTTCCAGGGTCAGTATATATATATATATATATATATATATATATATATATATATATATATATATATATATATATATATATATATATATAATCTACACACCTCGTTTATCGATTGGTCGAAATCTACCGTGACCTATAAGAATCAAAGTACTGAAGTACTGTCGGGAGTTGATTTTATCGATTATTATCAATTTTAAAATCAACCATATATTATTTGTATGGCAAGTAGTTTCTAATCTGTATTTCAATTACGCACATTTTTATAATATGAATTCTCGAACTTTTTCGACAAGAATTTCAAGAAAACCCCATATGAATCATGTTGTGTAATATTTAAAGATAGAATTAGTTTCATCAACATGTGTATTAGTATTCGAAATGTTTAGAACTAAAAATTGTACACGTCTGGATCCAAGCAAGATTGAACTCTAGTCTCGTTCAACCAGACGCTCGGCTGTCTCCGTTAATCTCCTACTACCAAGCATAGGCGTCGGAACCGGGGGGGGGGGGCTTTTTTTTACAAAGTTAAATTAGGGACATAGCATCATAGAGGGTTCAGCCTTTCAATTTGCTATCGACGCCAGTGCCAAGAGGGGCTCTCTGCTTGTCAGGAGATTTACGGAGACAGCCGAGCGTCTGGTTGAACGAAACTATATTGAACTCTGGCGTAGAGGAATACATACGACTACAAAAAAATTTGTTCGTTCAATATAAAATCTAACTATTTTCAAGGTATTTACAAATATGTTTCCTTGAAAAACAATGGTACAGCATACAGTACACCGAATTCATCTATTATTTTCAAGATCTAAGTCTTGTCAGCGGTGATGATTTGTGCTTAGGTCCAAACACTGTTTCACTTTCGGTTTGCTAGAGTAACTGCATAAGAGAGTTGATTAAAATCAACTCCCAAAAATCACGGACTGCACGAAATAATCATGACTCAAATTCCCATAGGAGACGATGTGGCTGTTTTTATTAGCTAACATACTGATGTACACTAACAGTAATTTAGTTTACTTTATATACTTTTTACAATGTTACAAGAAAGATGTAATTATAAACAATAAAATGCTTTCTTTGATTTTTGATGTGGGTTATGAAGGTAGCGATCATTGCAGAAAATATTAACATAACCCCAAGTATTCTCTCGGCATTGTTGGCATTGTTGCCCCCTTCGTGTCCCAAATTAATCATCAAAGAAAGCATTTAATTGGTTAAATTTATTATTATCTAACAAGTGGTGGCAGAACTTTCCCACCATAAGTCTATAAAATAATGTGCAGGTTTTTTTTACTAATGTGACGAGACATTGTCATAATTGATATATATATTTATATATATATATCTTAGTTTTCTAACTAATTTTCATCAAAGATCTTCCTCTCTGTTGTCGTTTGAAACATCGAAATCGTCATCAACGGTATCCAAATCATGGCCCCTAAAAGGAATCCGTAGGAAAAAAAATGTAATCCAATTTTCTCCTCTCCCTCATTCATCTGTAATCAAAGAGAAAGAATGAGCTAAAAAAAATTACGGGCCACATTGCTCACCTGGATTGTACTCTGTGTTCAAGAAAAATATGCACATGTAACAAGTTTATCATACAATTATCATTGGAATAAATGAATTTCAATTTTATTTCAATTTGATGCATAAGATAAAACCTGTCACAATACTTAACCAAATAGTTATTATTAAACTGATCTCATTCAAACCGATAATTTCTTTGGTTTATCGTTTTAACCAAATTTGAATATCACCTTGAAACAAAATTCCCAATGTTACTGTCCAATATCGTGCCGAATGGTTCCATGAAATTAATCCTCTTTACAATTAAAAAGATTCGATGTGTATAGCCATGAATATACCCTTTTCAAATAATTTGGTTGAAATCGGTCTGTCTGTATGGATGCAATAGATTAGAAAACCTTTCTCTATTTAAGGTGGAATAACAGACCTGGAAAAAGTCACTCTAATTAACAGTTAACTATTTGATTATAAAAGATATAATAATAAATAAACTGTAAATATGTCATATAATCGAAACATTTGCAGTTTGGGATTAAAATTCAATTCAGTAAGTGAAGACAAAAGCCCCCCTGTGGGATTCGAACTCGGGATGTACGGACCACAAGCCTGACACGTTATCCACTCAGCTATGGATTAAGTTACATATTTCTGTCGATAAAATCCTTTTAATTAAACGAAATGTCGTTTCGGTCAGAGGTCAATCATTTTGTGATGATGTGTTATTGCACCTCAAGGTTCCTCTACTCACCAAAATTTATATTTTTCAATGAAATTGGAAAATTAATTATTGTTAAGGCACACAGCTAGTACAGGCAATATTATCACGAGAGCAGATCCATCTATGACTTTCAAGACCCCGCCTTTCAGTACTCTCAGTACTTTGATTTACCCAGAGAGACAGTGGCCGATCACGGTCTTTTTATTGTACTGCCTTTCATGAGATTTGGAAAAAGAGTTTAACAACACAGTCAGTTAAATAGTTTCATTTTTATGGCCACGAATGCTAGTACACACTTATCCTAGTTTATCCTTATAAAGTCATAGATGGATCTGCTCTCGTGATAATATTGTCTGTACAAGCTGTCGTGGTCAATAAAGCTGACTTTAATCTGCGTTGGTAAATTCTTATACCAAAATTAAAACATATAGAATGCAGTGCGTTCCTTTACTTATGCATGTTTACATAAAATTCCTCTCAAGTTAAGGTTTTTTAATGTTAAGATTTCCTGAACTGGTGTTAAGTTCAGTTTTAAAAGTTCAGAATCAACTCTAAAATACCATGTTTTACAACATACATGTATAATACAAGGCACAAAGTAATATAAAATTCATTCTAGATTCTAACAACAAAGTCTTCTATACATTCAACTCAACCAGTTTTTCAAAACCTTAACGTCTGCAATTGATATCTAATGTCAAGTTTCAGAAATAATTAATAAAAATAATAAATTAGAGTGTATCCACAACTCCCTAAAAAGCTCCCATTAAAACATGCGCGCGCATCAGGAAGCCAGGTTTTATCAGGCGGCGGCCGCCAGATAATTATGTGGTGGCCGCCAGATAATAAGTGGCGACCGCCAAATAATCATCTGGCGGCCGCCAAAGAAAATATTTTTCTAAGTGGCACCAACGGGCTTCCGTACTAATATAAGATAAACTTTAATCTCACGATTATGGTGTTTCATTAAAAGATATTTTGAATCATCCGACCTGTCTTTTTTTTGAAAAGGTAAATTTAATTTTTTTTTTTACCTAAGATCAAAAATCAGTCTACTTAGATGTGAGTATCTAATTCGCTCGATATTTGTTTTTACTTTTACTTTTGTTTCAATGTAAAGTTACGCGCGCTGATTGGTCGATCAAATATAACTTATTTTCTTATGTTGTAATATTTTGAGGTTGCTCATTGTACTGTTTATCTGCAAGCTTGCTGCAAACAGTTTTCCAGAAACTGATTTGCATACGATTTTTGAACTTGTGGCAACTTTGCCGCAAACACTTTGCAAGAAACTAATTTGCATACGATTTCTGTACTTGTTGCAAATGTTTGTTACAAATTTGCAGCAAGCTTTCTGTTTGCCAAATGCCTTATATTTTGGTAATCTATGGATAAAATGTAAAGGATAACAAAACAACATTAAAAGTACGTATCAAACAATGATATTTTACAAATAAAAGTTTAGAACAACTGCACTTTATCAAAGCACTATATATGATATTGGCCTAAATTGGCCCGCTAAAATGAACGTTTAACATCATCATTTTACTGTAATTCTCTGTTTTCTTTGTACAGATATATATGTGATGTTTTTAAATAATGTTCATTTTGATTCAACTGTCCACACTTTTGAAATATGACATCGTAAAGACAACCTTTTCCCGCCATTTTTGCATTTTTAGCAAAAAAACCCAGCTTGTTTTCAAGCAGTTTTTCTTTTAAAGAACATAGAGCGCATGCTTGAACAAACAAAATATTTTAATCAGAGATGTATCTAGCCAAGACTAATAAGTGACAAAAAAAATTTCCTTGTTCAAGCATGCGCTCTATATTTTCCATTCGTAAAAAGATAAGAAAAATGTCAATTTTTGACTAATTTTGATTGAAATATAGAAATAGCGTCACTTCTGACGTCATATACTGCCCGTGAGTGCAAATAAATCAAATAATAATGTAAAAAAAAATATACTTTACATCAACTCTTTTAAAATATAACATAACATTTTATTGTACCCGAAACACTTAAAAATGGTGAATTATGGGGGCCAAATTTAACTCCTATCATATATAGTTCTTTGAATCTGATCCCGATCAGAATTATTTTAAAATTAAAATTTAATAAAAACTACTGCAGTTTATTCTGGGTAATAAAGTATAAAGTAATGAAACGACCAAACCAGGTTTACAGTTAACGGCTTGTGAATTTTTTTAACCTTTTGACTTTAACATTACTTTTATTACTGAATGTGTTCAACTTCATAATGTTTTGAAATAATTATTTCAAAATATTACAAACCGTGAATATTTGTTCGATTTCTTCAAAAAATCATTTTCAATGTCAGATTTTAGCAATTACATGTATTTCAGAAAAGTTATCAGTTCTGCTTGGGGCTTCATATTTAAAACAAAAAACATGTTACATGTTACAAATTACATGTGCATCCTCCCATCCCTTTAGTAAACCCAAAATCCTTTCTCTTTTTGTTTTAATCCCTTTTCATTAAATTGTATTTAGATTACGGAATCTATATAACTGGATTCCAAATGCTTACTGTATCAAATAATCCTGGAGTTCTTCCATTGACATGGTTCTGAACAAATGGCATCTTCAGTAATTTGGTAATTCTGATCCAATGAATCGTAATTAAATCGTATCTTACTGCACCCTGAAAAAACCCCAAATGTTATAATAATATTGACTTTCTAGATCGCGTGCAGGTGAATATAACTTTGTATTTTTTTCTAGATTGTTGGATATCAGCTAATCAGAAAGCTAGGAGTTAATCAAACATGCATGTATTAAAAACGGTTTAATTTTCTCTAGATTGTTGCATATAAGTGTGTTTATATATATATATATATATATATATATATATATATATATATATATATATATATATATATATATATATATATATATATATATATATAAACTGTCATCAGTGCAGAAAAAAGTCAAAATATAATTATTTGTTGAAATTTATTTCTCTCTTTCTTACTTCTGTGAAAATTGGCAAGAGTTCGGTATTCTTTGTTTGGTAACAGAACCAGAACTATTGATTTGATTTCGGGTAATGAAATTTTAAAGAATGTAACACATTAGAATCTTAAGATCATGACTATGATAAAATGAAAATAAAAAAAATTAAGTTAATTTTTAATAATGAATTAATTATAAATTCATTAAAAAATTCAAATCAGATCTTACCCAAAAGATAAATGCTTCCGCTGTGAGACATAAAAGTGCTGTATATCCGATGTTGAAAAGAATCAAACTGGATAACCTGTGGTTAACATAAAAAATTCGAATTTTCATATGATATTTTTTAATTGTGAGTATTTGTGCTTACGCGTGTTTTATACTTTCTTTCGTGCTAGGTACATTCATACCCGCATGAAACACAATAGACAGCATTTTATTGTTTAATTTATATACATGACATTGTATATCTGCACCTTTTTTATAAACTGAGTGATGATTTGGATTTAATTAGTACATATTTATATGTATATATAATTTATACATGTATTTATATGTATGAATATGTATTTATAATTTATATTATACTTATGAACAGGAAAAAATAGATTAAAGAAAATGAGCGAATAGGATGGCGCCAATACCTATTTGTTTAGTCATAAGATACAATTTTGAAATTGAATATTTTCCATTTGACGAAAAACGAAACATGATTTTCTAAAATTTTGGAAGTATCGAACTTTCAACCTAAAATATTTAATTTACTGATGATGTATATTTCCTGTACCTTTGCAATGAAGATTTGTGACATAACAGACATCAAATCTGAAAACTTCGTATGAACACACGTAAACGTAAAATCATGCGTTTTGGAAACATATATTATTGGTTAATTAAATTGAGAAAAACTGTTTATTTATTTTTAAAATATGTTGAAAAATCTGTTGAAAAAATAATCGTTTAATTATAGCAATCCCATTTCAAAAACAGTTCTCCCTTCAAAAGTTTGGCACAATAATTTTTTTTTTAATCTGAGCCGTGCTAAACAGCACTTTTTATAGCGGTTCCATCTTATATTATATCCACTAAAAGAGAGTAAATTATGGTATCAAAATGAATTTGCATTTTGCTATTTTGTTATTTCATTCAATAAACATTACAATAAATATAAATTCTTGATTTCAGCCTTACACTCCAAGAACAATGCCTAGCAGAAATTCTATGATTAGTCTGGCGCCCAACTCCACAGGCCACGTGATATATCTCAACAATTTTGATACGTTGTCAAAAGCCATCGCTAGTGTCATGTAGACCGGTAGTGCGACTGTAATGACAATTTGTAAAACTTGTAAATAAATCATCATAGGTATTGATTTGCGAGAATTAAAGGTATATAGCCCCAACTAAAACTGCTAAGTGCATGAAACCTAAACACCATATATATATATATATATATATATATATATATATATATATATATATATATATATATATATATATATATATATATATATATATATATATATATATATATATATATGCTGCTCGGTGGAAAACGTCAACATGGATTTTATTAAGGAAATAGGGAATCATTCTTTGAGTATAATGAGATGATAATTTTGGTCTGGGCGTGGTCAAATCCAATAAAGCCCGAATGGCTCCAAACAAAATTATCACCCCATAATATTGGTCTGATTTGAATATATTTTATTGCATTATATATTGCAATGGGATTGGGCACAAGTTATAAAAACTTAATTCACCCTCTCCCTACATGTTAAACAACAAATACGATAGTATTGCAAATACGTCTCAGTTTGTACTTATACAGTAATAAATTACATCAGTACGTAGATATTTGATAAATGTAGTAAGAGAGTTAATGTTATCTACTATTAATATTAATTGAAAAAAAGGTATTTATTTTCATCCACACTGAGTGAGTCGTCTCCCCAAAGTAAGGAACGAGAGTCAAGAATATGAATTTTGCCAAATCAAAGAAATTTATTAAAAAATTCATCCCTAACAGTAGAATACTCAAGACAAGAAAAAAAGAAGTGATGTGCGCCTTCAATCTTCTCACATGAACAAAGCTCGGGCTTGATATAATGTTGCATCTGTGTAAAATATTAGTACGTCCTTTACGTCATAATATTCAAAGAATGGTTCCTTACTATATCTATATAATTTTCAGCAATTTTTACGGTTAAATATTAGATAATTAACATAATTATTTATGTAATTTTCATTTCTTTTAATTATGCAAACTCCGTTTGCGCATCAACAAAACGTCATTTGAAATTATTAAAAAGGAACAATAAAAAATCGATTCGTAGTGTTATTACAGATAAAGACACTGAAAATGTAAATATTAATAAATGACCAAATCGGCCACCATCACGCAATAAATTACATTCGTTGACACCTCACACTTATATATAGCGCATTTTATTTATAAACATGGGGTTTTCCAGTTTAAAATTACATACATTACAAGTACTAGTACACTCGATATTAAGCTTAAAGTGCAAGGTAACGATCTCCAATCCTCGGCAATTTTCCAAAACTCTTAAAAATCTGGACATTTTTTTTTTCGTTTAAAAGGACCATATATGACATGGGCATAAAATGGCCCCCTATAATGAACATCATCAATTTAACTTTTTTCCATAATTCAATTTGCCAACAATTTTGAAACATGACATCAACAAATTAACCTTTTCCTCGCCATTTTCGCATTTTTAGCATACCGTAACCTTTTTAACGGCTTTTTTCAAGTAGTTTTTTTTATATAGCGATTGCTTGAACAGAGATACAAAAATTTGTTCTTGCTCATAGCGACGCTCTATATTTCCAATTTTAAAAAAAGATTTTTTTTAAAATGTCAATTTTTACTGATTTTGATTTTTAATAACAAAAATAGCGTCACTTCTTACGTCAAACACTTCAAATAAATAAAATAAACAGGTGAAAAACATATATTATATCAGCTTTTCTGAAAAATAATGCACTAATTTAATATACATATTACTTTCATGTTAAATACTGAAATCTGATTGGTTAAGACGCAGTTGATAATCCGTTCTATTACCCCCAGCGATAGCAACACACTTGGCAACGGGTAACACAACGAATTGTTACATGCGCGTAAATTATGCGCGGACAGTTCGCCATAGAATTCACGTCATTCCTAAAGTTTTCTTTGAAACTAAGACATTCAGTATAATAAAATAAATAGTGCCTGTTTGGAAGGGTAAGAGTTGAAATTAACACCCCTTGAAAACCATTGTCAACTTCCGTTTTGCGTCAGTTGACAATGGTTTTCAAGGGGTGTCAATTTCAACTCTTACCCTCCCAAACAGGAACTATTTATATAGTAGCAAAGAAACCTACCTGATTCACTTTCAAATTTTGCAAATTATGGGGGGTGGGGGCAAATTTGACTTATATCATCTTTGGATTTCAAATGGAAAATTCGAATACATTTTGTAAATCATATATATTAATTATAATTTTAAACAATTCTCTGTATATGATCTGTATGTATACATATGCTTTAGCGATTAATTCACATGTTTCTCTTCTAGTCTCCACTGCGTTCTAAATCGAAAGTTACAAAGATGGGAATTTCGTTAATTAGTTTAAAGATCACTTTGCATTTAAATGTGACAACAAAGAATTTAAATCTTCTGATTCTGACTCATGCACGTTTTTCGAAAATATAGAGTTGATTCAACATTTAAAGCAAGAGCAATGTAGCGTTAATAATCCATGTACGATATGTTTTGGTGACGATAAAAATATATTCTCCCTATATAACTCTGTATACATATAGACGAAAAATCAGTATACTAGTATATTAGAAATATTATGATCTGATTCTTGTCCAAAAAAAAAATATTGACCGGCTGGAAAGTATATCGAGAGGATATTTCCATCATTTCAATAAATCGCTTTAAAATAATTTGATTCGTATAGTGTAGTCGACGGAGAAGTAAGTAAACCTTCGCGACTCCAAAACAAGTGTGAAGTTATAGTCGCCTCACCACGTATATAACCGCATGTGAGGCCAGCTATTCCAAACACTGCCAAATTTCGCAGACTACCACCAAAGCAAAGTACAATGTACCTAGGTGCCACCATCAACAACAAAGTTAATTCGGGATCACATATCTATATGTACTTGTAAATAATATCACCTGGTTCCACCGTCACCAAAATTTTCAAATCCCTCCACTCATTCCTCAACTCAAATCCTGGAAAGAAGAGTGCATAAACTTGAGGTCAAACCACAGACTTGAGGCTGAGTATTGACTTGAGGAAAATTGGTGACGATGGAGCCTGGAAAACTAACAACGTTATTGCCTTCCCGAGCCGCAACCTCTCTGACTGCCCACTGTCCATCAACTAATTATAACACCTAATGAGACCCCAGGTCGAATCCCTTCGCCGTGTGGGATCATACATACGAACAAGAATTAAATTAATATCAACAAGATAGAAGCGATACAACAAAAGGCTGCACTTATTAATTGGTATAGAAGATATGATTATATATATTTAACATATAACATATGGTGCCTGTGGTGTGTGTTCCAATTTCAACATCTCCATCTTGATACCGGAAATGGGTTGTAAATGATGACTTCCATGGTGTCTCTACATCCCACAGTCAACTACACCAGAGGACATGCATGCTTTGAGGTTTTTTACATTCTGTTTTCTCAAATGCTACCTAGGTTCCTTCTTCCCAGCCAATGTATTCATTGCCAGCGAGACTTTCGAGACCTAGCTGAATCAGTTTCTCCTCACACCCTTGACCTCGAGAAATGAATTTTACTCATATTTTAACGAGGCCTCCTCATGATTTTAATTCATTATGCATGTGCGAAAATGCCACACATTATAGCCAGGCCGTTTTACAGTTATTGACTGGGTATGAGGGCAACCTATGGTTTGTTGGACCTGATGACACAAATGTTGACCAAGGCTGAAGGTTAAAATTACGGTCAACAATTGTTCTGTTATATGCCAGTTTTGTTGGACTTTTTATTGATAGGAACTAAACAGAAGAATATTTATTACAGAATAACAATACTGGATAATGAGTGCGGGTGAGGGCAACACTGATTATGTTAGCTTCCCGAAATATTACCCGACGCGAATCTGTTTATTGAACTCGTATAGTTAAACATTAAAATGTGTTCTTTGATGATTCATGTGGGTATGAAAATTGCTAGCATTGCAGAAAAAATACATAACCGGTGGTCCAAGTTTTTTTCTCCAAAATCTTTCATAGCATTTTAAAGCACTTTAGATCTAAACGAATGGGTTTATTCATATGAAGACAGGTCTCTTTAATGGTATGGATCACGTTAATCTCATCAGTTTCTGTATCAATTTCTATCGATTTGTTTAGAAATTTGAAGAAAATACTCAGAGGATGTAAATATACAATGTACGAGTATAAACTTGGTTGTTTATTACAAAAGCCTTATGGAATGGTTTACGTAACTGAAATTCTTTTTTTTTATAACTTACGGGTAATAACGCGAAAAAGGGCGTTACAACGCTTTTCCAAAACGCGTAATAACGCCTTTCAATAAGGCGTAATAGTGCTTTTCAGAAATGCGTGATAACATCTTTCCAAAAGGCGTAATAACGCTTTTCCGAAAGGAATAGCGTCTCTCCAAGACGCACCACAAAGCCGTTCTAAAAACCTATAATACGGGAAAATACGGTGTCGTATACTTCTTGCGTTTCAACTAATAAAGGGAAGTTAGATGTCCGTGGCAAGTTTAAACTATTAATCTCCTTTAAATAATTCTAGGGAAATAAAAGGGACCATACAATATGCCGGAATTTATAATTTTAGGCATTCATATTTGCGATAGTTTATTTTCACATCTGCCCTACATGGAGCACTTTACTTGCCTATTCTTTCACGTTCTTAACTCATCTTGTTGCTCAGTGAATGCCCATAGATAAAGTGTTCAAATGTACCCCGACACTTTCCTTTGCTCATAGAAAAAGTGTTCAAATGTACCCCGAGACTTTCCTTTGCTCATAAATGTACCCCGATACTTTCCTTTCCTCGTAGACAAGGTGTTCAAATGTGCCAGAGACTTTCCTTTGCTTGAAATGCACATTCGGCTGACGTTATAATTTTTTTTCATAATAAAAAATATATACATCTACCTACATGTATAATAATAAAATTTGTGTATTATTATAGAAAGAGGGTTAACTTTATATTTTTATTAGGAGTAAAATTTCAATGCAATTTCTTTTATAAAAAATACCATTGTTTCTAAATTAAACATTGGGATAATACTTGTAGTACTACAGCTCATAACTTTGATATTAGATAAGGAACAAACAACAACAACTAGCAATTTTTATATTATGTAATTTATGGCATTTTTAAATAATGTTTGACTCCTGAACAAAAAAAATATTTCAATACACAGTTAATGCACAAATACACTCTCATCACCATTCAGGCTTAAACACAAAAACTCAATACAATTCATAAAGCCTTTGTGTCTGACACTAACAAATTCAACATAAACTTCATCAGCAGCAAAGTTGTAGAATTAAAGTGTGTATACATAAATGTTGTAGAATCAATCAACAAATTAATGATAGTTTTTGGCTATTTCAAGAAAATTAATTTAATAAACTCTCTATAATCAGGGATTCGTCCTCCAAGATGTAGCTACAAGGTTTATCACTTAAAGTAACTTTGTAGATAAACATGCATATATATAGTATTTACTTATAAATAATAATTATAAATCAACATCATTTTGTCTCTCTTGATTATTGAAATGAAATAATAATAAATAATACCCATAACTATATAAAGGACAGCTGCTGGAAAATGCGACATTCTTTATGTGTTTCTTTTGGGTAAAATAATTTCCCTTGACCCTTTACATTAACATGTAGCAATGTTTTCACATTCATTTCTAAATCATCAAAACAAATGAAAATTGCCTCCTTTTGCATTTCATTTTATAAAATTAAAAAGTATAGCACCATGGTTTCTTTCTCTGAATTAAACCTTCATTCTCGATCAAGACAGCCTTCTGATTTATATCTACAGCTATATTTTTTAGAAGAATTTAAAGTATGCATCAGAATTTCATCAAACTGAGCTAAAAATATACAAAAAAAAATTTTTACACTAACCTTTTGTAGACAAAAAAGAAAAAAAAATACACACTATATTCTTTATCAAGTCACAAATATTTTCTGTTATTGAAATATGAATGAACAATTCATGAAAAATACAAAAAAAAGTATCACAAATTTCACAACCGTGTGATACAACGAAATTTGTGTATATTGTGTAAACTTATCATAAATGCATTCAAATTTATCTGAAAAAAAAACATGCAATGAAATCATTAAACTTTATTTTTGTAGAAAAAATAAAAATAAATCAACAATGCCCTTTGTGTTCAACATCCCTTGCTGACGTAAAAAAGAAAAGAAAAACAACTAAATACCCAAAAGTGCCCAAAACAACTTTGAATATTGTCTTGAATATTCAATATAAGATAAGCAAACATATCAAATACTCTTGACCATTATTTTTTAATTTTCAATTCAGACATGCAGTTTGTTTGTTTAAGAATAAAGTAAAAATGTACAGTATAAAATATGAGTAATGGTAAAATTCGGAGCTATAGTGTACAAAATTGATTCGTCTCATAAAAACAAGAGTATTCAAGTTTTAAAATTACTTAAGCTTGCCGTAGAAAAAGCAATTTAACACACTTAAGATCCATATATAGCTGTCCATGAATTGTTGGAGGGTCTCGTTAATCCGCTGAATCATCAATGAGTTAATCTGTTAATCCTCCTCGGGCTCGCCGTCTTCCGTCATCACTTCCACTAGCGACCCCACGGCCTTGCCGATTTGTCCGGCGGAATGAAATAAATTTCCCACACTGCTATTTCCTGTCAATCACAAACAGAGAAAAATGAAGCTGAAATATATCTCAGATATTAATTATCTCATTACAAAAGAGTATGTACAGTTTTCAACAGATTCTTAATTTCAATTTTATGTGTAGAATTTGCTACCTTTTTCTTCAGAAAATGAAGTGCTTGTGTTGGGTACTATGTCACTAATATCACCATTTTCCTCTGTGCTTTTCTCTGTAAGATAAAACATTTATCACAAAATCAAATGATAATATCAAAAAGCTTCAAACACAAATACATATATTAGAAACCATTAACATTTTATTTAATTTAAAATTGCATAAAAATTAGTTTCTACCAACACTGATAAAAAAAATTTAAACTACTGCATAGCATTAACACTTTACAAATAAAATCCAAACTACATTTTTCCTCTGTTTATTATAAACCTTGGGCTTAATTACAGCAATAACACTGGTAAGATGCAGACTTTGTTCACATCACTAACCTGAATGTCCGTTGACTTTGGGAGTGGACTCCTGGACAGGGCTGAAGCGTGGCTTGGACTGACTCTGGGGGGTGGGGTTTGTGGGGGAGGGGGAGATGGGCACTGAGTTGTTCACCGGGACACTGGTCTCCTGGGGCTGCAAGTCAAAATGTACCACAGATTAAGCAATGTTCCTTCTGATGTGAATGAAAAGCTATTAGGTAGCTTGTTAAATTTTCTTTTCTCACCGAGTTAACAGCTGAGTCAATCATGTCATGAGTTAATCTTTTATAAAGATTTATGATAATCATATTATGATTACAATGACATACATAAGAAGAAATTTTACTTCCAAAACTACCAGTTGTAAACATCTAACAAAAAGGGTTTTATTTTCAGACAAAGTATAAAATGACTATATATTTCAGAAGAGGTTATGATTTTCCAATGCTTCAACATATATTGAGACATTGTGATCTCACTAAAGCATTAGCCTGAGGAGAAGGCAAGGTCCTCAATGGTTCTCACCTGGTCCAGGAGGTGCCTGAGCCTCTGGAGCTGGGCCTCCAGCTGTTTGTTGTGGTCCTCGAGGATCCTCATCCTAGACTCCAGTCGACCTTTGTGTTGCCGTAGTAACTTAGCCTCGGCAATCATCTCCTCATCGTGGTCCTCAGGCTCCTCCATGGAGTCGGAGAAACCATTACCATTGACAACCCGCATCTCGTTAGCCTCTCGTAATCTATCATACTCGGCTTGGAGTGTTCTGTAAGAGAGAAATCCTAAAGTGATATCTTCCTTCATTACTTATTAAAGTATCAGAATACTCTACAACTATTCAATCTGTTTGCTCAATACGTTTACTAATAATAGTACTGTAAAACAGAAAACATAGATATTTATTTTTAGAGAATAGCAAATTTATTTCATAAAGAAACAGACACTGGTCCACCATGATGTATGATTTCGAGCAAAGGTTGATCGCAAATATCACAGATAAAGCACATATTTTGTTCAAATTTCGAAGAACTTATTATTTTCAGCTTATAAAATGACACAATTGCTGTTCTCCCCAGTGGAGACCCTCCCCCTGCGGTAACCTACTTGTTTTCATCCTCCAGGTCCCTGATCATGGCCTGTAGCTCTGACTTCTGCTCCGAGTCCACGGCCATCATGATCTGCATAGGGCTCTTCAGCTAATGCAACAATAGCAAGAGAACTCAATACATTAAGCTTCAACACAAGCGAAAAAAATTGAAAATGGTACATTTTGATTCAGTGTCAATGATTCAAGAAGACAAACTACACAGGCAATTTCATAATAAATTCTTGAGAACAATGTTTTATGTTATAATTAAGTGTTATAACTTTATGAAATACAGCACAAAATATCATGGTTAGGCTCTAATGACATTCCTGAAATCATGAAATGCACAGTTGGCTGTGAAATGTAACAGCTAGATTCACGATTGTAAATGAGTTGACAGCTTTACTTACAGCTTGAGTTGAGGTATCTCCGTTTAGACTCTGGCAGTACTGGGCAATCAAGTGATGCTCATCATCTCTGTAAAGTTACAAGGAGATAGGTATTTCCATGTTGCATTAACAAAACAAAAAATACATTTTAGATATCAAACTTAAATATTGCACAAAAAATCGCCACAATTTGGGCAGCTCAGTCTGAGTTACAATGATGGATGTGGATAGCAAAACAAACCACTTAATGGCTGGCCCTCTGGCCATAAAGCTTAGAAGAGCTCCCTTCTAGATCTTGACCAAAGAAAAGCAATAGTGGAAAAGTGAGACTGAGATCCAACATGAGCTCTTCCA
Organism: Magallana gigas; assembly: GCF_963853765.1. NCBI lineage: Eukaryota > Metazoa > Mollusca > Bivalvia > Ostreida > Ostreidae > Magallana > Magallana gigas. The sequence continues at coordinate 23,506,547 of NC_088861.1, forward strand.
AGTTTTATGCCCATGCATGTTTATTAGAAAGGAATTTTCAGATACAGACGCTTCAATAATGTTAACCTTATTCCCTTTTAAATCTACTTATCTAGCTAAAGTGGAGGTTTATATACTTACGAGTCGGGAGTGGATGAGTTTTGTCTCTGCTCCACCTCCGCCAACCTGAAACAAGCAAGAAAGGACTTCAGCTTACAGTGACTGATTCAGGAGCTTATAAGCTCACTGGCAAAGTTTGTCTTGCCATTTGACCAAGTTTTTACCAAATAAAGGAACGGCAAACAGAATTCCTCCAATCACGAGAACCGAGACAATAATGTGATGTCTCGCAGCTCTGGTGACATAAAATGATGCTGCGGTTTATTCCATATTTAGTTAATATGGATCTCTCGGTCGCCGCCTTCCTGTTACCGACATCACAAACTTCATCAATCATCTGTTATGTAACTTTCCTCCATATCACAGATCGGTCTGCAGTGCTTATCATGTACCATACTTCAACTCCAGTTCTCAAAGTGAGAGAAAAAAATCAATCACTGGGCTGCATGTAGACTCATGCTAACCCAGGTCTGTCTCGGCCAAAGGTCTATTTATAAAACCTCCAGGAGCAAAAGCAGACGGCTTCCTGCAACTGCTAGACATCTTCTGCTGCTATACTAATAGACTTGATGGATTTTGAGCAAGAGGAAACAACATCATTCCAAAGCCATCAAATGTCATCCAAGGACTGGAGCCAATCCATAAAGCAATTTACATTGGTCTTTAAACGTCAAGAAATGTAGCTGCAGTGCAATATGGCTCTTTCATGCTTTTAGCATTTGTTAAAAATGAATAAATTATTGATACAGACTTGTAAAATGTACAGACACAAAGATCTAAATTTAAACATGTACAGTAGATCTTTCTTTCTTTTGTGAGCACTTTTGCGCTTCATTTTAATTCTTTTTAGTGTATGACCAGTGGGTTTTTTTTGTTCGTATAGAGTGATCAGTCATCTATTGCATTAAAACGTCTGATTCATTGACAACTTAAGTCTACCATAAGCATAATCTAGATAATTTTCCAAAAAAAAAAAAGGAGCTGGCATTGCCATTCTTCTTTTTTCTGTTATTTTTTAAAAACGTCTTGTAAAACATGACATGAAATTCTGCTAATTAAGGCTATAGGACCCCATTGGTATGAAATGGGTGTCGAACAGTGAGACATCAACCTACATGTAACTTACCGATTGGCGTAGAGCTCGAGACGGGAATGCATATCATGGGATGAGATACTGTGCTGGGGCGAGGGTGAGGGGCTGCAAGGAAAAAACATAATTATATTATATAAAGTATAATAGTATAATTAATGAATACTAATTAGATCATCAAATGATGCCCAGGTGTTACATTGTAAATCATTACTTAGTTAAATTGATGAACAATCTTAAAAGTGTTGCCACTGTTCATCAATCAATTTGGTTAATTCAGCTGACGAACAAGTCCTGAATGTTATATTGAAAATCACTGGTTAATTCAACTGCGATGAAAAAAATATTCTGAACATGCAACATGTAATTCACTATAAATCACTTGCTCATTTAACTGAACATGAACCATTCCTGAGAAAATGAATATGAACAATTCATTGCATGTAGTGAATCATCAATAATGAATGGAACAGTTGGTAGGGGTAGTTCACTTTATGTGAATCACAGGTTACCTGAATGGATGAACAAATCTTCAACGCTTCGCTATAAATTAGTGAATTATTCATTAATTTAACAGAAAATGAACAAATCCTTCATGGTTCAGAGTGAAAAACTAATGCACTGGTTAATTTTTTTTTTTTTTGGGGGGGGGTGTCACTTTTGTGGGTCACTTGTCTGCCTTACATGTACAAGTACATTTACTGTATTACACATTTTGTCACTGACTAGCAACTCGTTTACATTGGTTTTTATAATAATTATAAATTGAACAGATAAACCAAAACACTTATAAGTTTAACTTTTTCTATCCTTCATTCAATAAATAAAAAAAAAAAATCTGCCATGTTGCCAATGATCATAGAATACCGGGTAAAAACCCCTTAAATTTTTTCCCACCTGTTAACGAAACCTTAATCCTTGATAGTACTGGTACATACAACTCCCAAAACAACAAAATCAATGTTCACATCCGAAACGGAAAACAGAGCTAAATCGGGTTGCACAATCAAATTAAAAACGTTCTATTGCACCACCACAAAAAGCAATACACAGGTATCAGAGAATCCTGAACCACATGCATGTATGTTGCCAGTGTCTTCAATTAGGGAGTCCAATCTCTTAGACCTTCGTGTGTTTTGTGACAAAAACAGGAATGCAATCATTGGGCCCCACCAAACTTCATTAAGAAGTCCTGTTGTTGATCGATAGGATTTTAAAAAGTGAGAAATTTTTTAGCAGGTAGAAAGGATAAGAAACCAGGTAAGGCCATTTATTTCTTTGCTTTCCTGGCCAATATTGTTGATTTGATTAATGCACTGAGGTAATGAGCCTGCCTGCCCTTTCTTTTAAATGATACGAAAATGCAATAAGAAATCTACATGGAAAGACAATTTTTATAGTCATGTGAGCCTCAAGAAAACCAGTATTAGCCTCGTTGTTGTTATTTCAAGAGGGTTGATCCACCATTTGAAAATTTTAATCTGCAATTATGTATCCAATAAGTAATAGGCATTGTAACTTCATTTGATAATTTAATTCACTATGCAAATATTAAATTGATAGGTAAAATTAGGTAAATTCTCTGTCACAGTAATATTAAACTAATTTATTAAGAAAATCTTTTCATATTACAATGAACTACCCTAATGATTCAGAAATCAAACATTCCCTACCTGCATTCATCATCTCCTATTCCCATTTTGACAAACAAATGATAAAACGAGCTCCCTTCTTTAAACCTCATGATTCATACACGGAGGTGATGTAAGCACACAAGCAATCTATACATTTTACAGGAAGAGCCTTATTTTATTGATCCCGGAAATCCCCAACGCACACCTTATCCACGTCCGACAAGTCACAACTCTTCAGATGAATTTCATTCTTTCAGGATTCCATTTTTCCTTTATATACGGTACTCCCCGATAATCTACTAGAACCTTCCAATTTCCCAACCACATCACAGAGCAAAGAAAAATCACAGAGGCAGAACCAAAATTATCATCCACAGGAAATTTTCCCTTGGAAACTTCATTGAACCAATGGACAGATTGCAGATATCTAGGGGGGGAAAAACTAACAAATTCCGAGGGTGATTTGTAAGGATTTATCGCTGACTGGCCATGCTTGTAAAAGTTAGCAGGAGATTACGAGTTATGATATCATTTCTCCCTCATATGCTGTTTGGAGCATTAATCAATATTTTGAGCACTGGAGCTAAACTTAAAATGCATTGAATTCAGAACTACAGAAGCTAGATCTTTGAAGAATGATGATAGCTAGATCTCTCTCAAGTGTAAAATTTTAGGTATATTACACTTCTATGTACAAATTTCATAAAATTATTGAAATATTTTTCACATGAAACAAAAAAATGAACCCTGTATCAATTTCTTGAGATTTAGATATATACTTTAAAAATGTTCATTATACATGTAGTTTCAAGTTATTAATACATGTGGGCATTACATTTGCCAATTACCGGTAAACCTCTTATCGACAATAATATTAAGTTTTTTAAATTTTCAAATTAATTAATGTATGAAACCTGGTATCATCGAAGAACTATTGAAAGTACACCTTTAGAAACAAAAAATACCATCACATATAGCAAGTTGATTTAATCAAAAACAACCTCAACTGCAGTTTTCCCAGGACAATGTTTTGAAGAGTGCGAAGACAGAAATACCTTATTATTGATTAATGAATACATGGAGCGGCAACAATAAATCTTGGGAGCTTTTAATCGTGCAGCTTTTTCAATTTAATCACTCTTGGAGGACTGTTTGATGATGGAAGTGCATGCACACATTAATCCACCCAGGTCTGTTGTCAAATGTCGCTGCATGACGATCCCGTTCTTAATTGGAACGGTCCCCACACATGCATCTATTTTAGCTTGCCTGGATGAGCATTTCATTTTTTTCTCCTAATCTTTTTCATAGTTTTAATATAAAACATTTATAGCTCAATAGGATTCGGCATTGGACACAACCTAAGCCCTCTCACAGTAGATAGTTCTTTACTTAAATCGGTCATCATTTAAACTTAAAGTCTGTCTCAAATAATCTTTGGATGGCTCTTTCTTTTTAATATTTTTAGCATAACTTTTACAAAATAAAAAATGTAATGTATAGTACATACACTAAAAATTAATTGAAGAAAAAAACTTAAACATATATTGGCTTAGCAGCTAGGAAAAAAATCATTCTAGTATCTTAGTTAGCAAGGGGGAAAGTAGTTAATATACCTTAAATCTATTCTAAAGTAAATCTTCATAATAAATGTTACTTTTTCAAAAGAAACCCTGTGAGTGTAAAATCACCATGACCTTAAGTATGGTCAAAATCACTGAGATTAATTTCTCATTGCATCAAAAAAAAAATAAAAAAATCAAGGTAGTCATGTTTTAGAGACAAAAAAAATCCATCTCTTTATGAAAACCAAACACACACAAAAAAATAAATTGTGTTCTTGGATATGTCCATCAGATAGGGCATTTCCTTTAAGGTATGTAAAGAATGAGATTTGATTGGCTGAGAGTGGTGCGTACCTGTCTAGGACGTCGCCCTCTAGCACGGTCTGGACTGGCAGGAACCCCAGACGGGGGTGCTTCTTGAAGTAGCGTTTGGACTTGAACTTGTTTTTCAGCACTTTGGTGAAATCACGGACATCTTCTCCTGAGGTTGTCTGCATCAACACACAATAAAACACAGTTGTTAAAATTCATTTATATTTCATTACAAAAATTTAATTAAATTACTCACATTCTTCAGAGAGAGAGAGATATATATATATATATATATATATATATATATATAACATGACTATTTGATATATTTTAAGGTGATTATTTATATGCCCCCATTTTATCTTGTTAAGCTAATTCTAAACTGGTTCACACAACTATGTATATAAATTAAGACAACCTGTTTTTAATGCTGTTACAAAATTATCTCAATAAATATTCAACACTTCTTGAAGTAAACTTAAACTTATGCAAACTTAAGTTTTGCAATACCTGAGTAGATATATAGGATACTGTATGTATTTCAAACTTTTATGGAGAATTATTTATTGACTAGAAATCTGTATACTTACAGCGGTACAGTATTCTTGCATTGGATGGGCAAGCTTGTGATTCTTGGCCTTTCTCCCCGAGAAAAAACAGTTTTGGCAAATATCAAAATTAAAGCACCGTAGACATCGATATCTGAAAAAAATAAAACAGCAAGTTGATTCAAGAGTTACCTTCCTTATACTGCTTTTTAGCATACTAGAATAATTCAATTACAACAGAAATAAAATCTTGTATGAAGCATTGTTTTCATCAAATTTCTCACTATTGACTTTTATTTTTTTTTTCTAAGAGTGTGTATGAGCATAAAGTTTTTATTAACTCATTTCTGGAAGAATGCTAGCTCTCTTACTTTTGTCAAATCAACTCAATAAACAATTACTTGAGTTCTTGTTCTCCCAACGCTGTGACTTACCTAAATCCTACTATGGGGTATTCTTTACAGATATTGCACTTTGCCTGATGTTTGGCGGTTTCTGCGGCAGCCAGGCGGTGCAGCACCGGTAGCCAGACCAGGGACTGCGGCTCCAGCTTCAGCCACTCCAGGAAGTGGCTCACCTGGATCTCCGGGCGGCCATTAGCCTACAAATACATCATTTATATATCATCATCAATATGTTTAGCCTTCAAACATAAATAATATTTACAAATATTTCAATAAAAATGAGTCAGTAAATATGTACTGTTATTGATTAAGCTTAATAAAAAAAAAAAACCAAAATTTTGAACAGTAAAGTTTATTTAAAAATATGTTATAGATATTAGATAGCTTGAAATCAAACTATCACCCAAGTAACTTTTTTTTTGGGGGGGGGGGGGGGGGGGTTAGAAACTATGTTTTAAGGAAGTAGCACCATAAAAATATCACAAAATGCATATAAAAAATCACTTTAATTTTTTTAAACAGTGAACAGTTGCCATATTCTTCATTCCTGTTCTAAACATATTGTGACAATGTTAACATGGACAAAGTATCTCCTAGGCGTCACAATATGTTCCATGGATTGGAAAAAAGAAACATAACATGTCCTCACCATTTCAAAACAGCTCCTGACACTGGGCTCGATGTTGCTGCCCCCGAAGGAAGCCACCTCGCCCAGCTGTCTGGGCACCTGCATACAGTCGTGGAGGAGTAGACCCAGGCGCCGCTTGTCAGAGAAACCATTCGTGTCCGCGATCAGACGGAATAAAACTGTGAAAACAACAGAGATACCACATAATTTATACAGATCAAGACATACACATTTATGTAGTAAATTTTACAAATCAAGACTTACAAACTCACGTTTCAATATCCTATAAATAACCCCAACCCCCCATCCCCAATACTTTGTAATGTCTTAATATATTGATGTGATTGCAATTTATTTTATAGTTTTTACAACCAATAATTCTTATAATTAGCATTCTTGAAGAACTAAAATACTTTTTTACTTACATTTATATTTATCATCAAGGTGTCCGTTGCATAATAAAAGTATTCCAACTTTAAATGATAAAACTCTAATTTTTCCACTCCTGGCACTGAAAAAGAAATATTTGCATGCTTAAAAAATGTCAGCAAAAATCTTAGACAAAGAAAAAACTAAAAAAATAAGCCACACAAAAACAGAAAACAGTGATAAAAAGACTTGAATATCAATTGAATTTTACTTGAATATTACTTAAACTTACATGTCATAGACATTGAGTATCCAGTTAAGTACTAGGTCCACACAGAGGGAGATGTTGACCAGTTTCTGGTGTTTGGCTTCGATCCTTTCGTACATGGTCTTGAGGCAGCGAATCATGTCTATGACGTCTATAACGTTATCGTTACGTCCCCTGAGGTTGTGTGCATCGAAAGACTCGGTAGCTAGAGTCATGGCTACCAAGTCCACTGTAAAAAAAATCAAAGAAGAAGGATGATTATTTTTCAAATAGTAAGAAAAAAGGGATTACTGTGAACATCATTCCCCTCTATCAATTGGATATTCAAGAAGATCGTACAACAATTGTTTGACTTACATCTGAGCTTTTTCTGAAGCATTCTCAGCTTCATGGCCGTTCTGTAGGCTGCAAATCGGACATTATTCAAGTCCGCTGAAAAATTAAATGTAAATGAAATTAATCTAAATAATTGCAAACAAATCTCACTCTATCAAAATATGATCATATATTACCAAAACTCCTTCTGCTAAAACATTTGCTATTTTTGATGTCTCAAAAAGATATCGTTACTCAGAGAGAGAGAGAGAGAGAGAGAGAGAGAGAGAGAGAGAGAGAGAGAGATACTGGACTTACCTAAGCTGTCCATCAAGTCGGTCATCATGGGGTGGTCCCAGTGGGTTGTAGCTGTATTGTGACTGAAACAAAAGAACTTTCACTGTGACAAACCATTGAAGACTAACACTTAATGCATTGGGTCTGACGGCCTATACTGTATCTGCATGTTTTGTGTTTTATTTATTTATAAAAAAGGGCAGAATCTTCAACAAGACTGGTAACCCAGCAATAATCAGATCTGGGATAAAACTTGAACTAAAGCAACAATCAAATGTCTGTATAATGACATCTACTTTCCATAAACTTGTAGTCCAAGCCATCACTTTCATAATTCATAAAGCTGTTTGGCCTTAAGGTTTCATTATGTAGTATTATCTAACAGTAGATTGATATGGATAACAGTGCAATATGCATTTAGCAGTTGTGATAAATTCTGGATTCTGTTGTAACTGCATGTGTGAAGATATTGATTTTATTTCTATGATAAATCATTGATGCTGATCAAATAACCATGTACATGTACATGCAGTTCTTTATTTTCCCCTTTCAAACCAACAAAAATTGAGGTTTATCAAAAATACTCTAATACTGTGATATTTCATAAATATTCTATTCATTGCAATTACAAAAGATAGGAAACAATAATACCAAAGATTTTATAATGATTCCAAAAACTGAACAGTTTCAAAATGTAGTAATGTGACAAGCACAATCCCTTAGATTATGTCAGTAAAATGTAATAAAACATAATTTCAATCAAAGATAAAGCCAGTAAGGTTCTATATATTACAAAAGGTAACACTGTTAATTAGAGACAATAAATTAAAGACAATGTGAATCAAAATGTAACAGCTTATGTAATCAAAATGTAACAGATTGTGTAATCAAAATGTAACAGCTTATGTAATCAAAATGTAACAGATTGTGTAATCAAAATGTAACAGCTTATGTAATCAAAATGTAACAGCTGAGTTGGACTTACTTAATGTAATAAGGCACTTTATTCCCTGACACAGCTCTCTCCCATGGGTGTCCCACAGAGGCTGTAAACAGAAACAGAATGTCAATGAAGTTCACGACTCTAACGACTCCAAATCACCTGTATGCACCACCAACCACTCAGGTAATCATGTGTATACAGGGGCCGATTAATTACTACAGCCCCTGTCACTGCATTAATCATTACAGATAAGTATATTGACCTATTAGTTCCTCAGGCCCAAAGGTCCTTTGTCAATACATACATTTTTCATATTAGAATTTTTTAGAGACAAAGAATATTGTGAGAACAGCTGAGGCCATTACCAAAGATACTCCCTGTCGTACAGACGAAAAAACCATTATCTAACTCTCTCCTCATCTAGATCTTAGTGTATAATCCATGTGACCTCAAAAGACATATATAACTTCTGAGACTCTCAAGGGAAAGGGGAGGGAGGGGGGGGGGGGGTGTCAGGTCTCCCCTGGAAAATTCAGACTTATCAAATTTATAAGGTCAAGCTACCGAAATAAGCCTTGGACCTCTTTGGCAAACAAAGTCCTCTCTTGGACCCTCCCAGAAAAATATTTATGGATAAGCACAAATATAAAGTTATAGCTTCACCTATTTACCCTCACCCATCATTTCTATCTAAGGGAAGACAAGAGTGGATCATCATCTTTAGTGTAAGATGCCACTCCCCCTTTCCTATCATTGCCTTCATCATCCAATCACCACATCTTAATATTAAGTTGTCGAATTCAAAACTAGACTATATATTGTACCCACTGAGATAGGGAGCAAGTTCAACGACATACAATGTATAACATTGTTCATACCTGGGAACCCTCTAATGACATGATTCAAACAACATCATTTTTTGTAAGAGACATAGATTAAACTATTAAAAGAACACTAGCACAAACAAGGGAAGTCTATTTTGATATACCCATGCAAAACTAATTTAAACTGTGAATGCTGTCCTGTGCACCACATGTTGTTACCACAATATATTGCAACACGTACAGGAACAAGACTGTCTCCCTGTGCAAAAAGACACACTTCAATTGATAAGGACACTGTATTCATACAAGTCTAGGGCAAGCAAAACTGCAACTGAACAGAACCCACCAAGCTATGCAAATCAACCTCAAATATCCAACTAAAGAGATACAGACAGAAACAGAGAGAGAGAGAGAGGAGAGAGAGAGAGAGAGAGAGAGAGAGAGAGAGAGAGAGAGAGAATATTCCCTGATCAGGCTTCCACTACTGTGACCTGGACCTGTGCGGTATAAGTAATTGGGGGACCTGTGTCAATATTGACGGAGGGATTATGGAGCTTTAACAATCCTCTTACAGAGCAATGTAGACTGTATCAGAAACACACAACAGCAGGCCGTAGGTAATCTGCACCATGATTCAATGTAAAGAGTACATGTAAAATGTCAATGCAGCAATACAGAAGGAGATGATATATTTCAATAAAGTTTGCATATCCAACAGAAAATAAAATTGTAATAATTGTAATTTCCTTCTCAAAAAGAGGTAATTTTCCCTTTTATACAATGTACAAGGAAAAGCCCACCAACAACTTGGAGATCAAATTCTCTTTCAATAAACTGCAACTGCAAAATCACAACTCTTACTAACTCAAGCTAGCAAACATAACAAAGGGGAAACATATACATGTATAATAAAATAGCTTATACCTTCAAATGCACTCATCCTCGATCAAGTCAACCCCTTTAAAACTAAATCCTCACAATAAATCAAGACTTAATTGCACTGCTTAATTAAATCCCCAAATGCATTCACCTTGTTCACAGCTGACGAATTACCAGCCTCTAAAACAATGACCCCCCCCCTCCCCCCCAAGCTCGTACCTGTTCCAACACCGGTGCCTTTGTTGGCGGTGTTCCATTTGATTGGACAATCCTGCCACTCCCGTAAGACCCACACCACCTCCTGCTCCGAATCATTAACCTCCATGTTTTTATTATCCTTTTTTTCCTCCACTCTTTTACATGTGTATTCTCCACACAACACTCAGAATCTGTGAAAACTTTCAGTGGGGCCCCTTATTCATTTTCACCTGGCGTCCCTATTTGTTATCTTAACCTAGCACCTCCTGACATTAGCTGATACTCTGAGAAATGTCTGGGACAGCGTCTGTTCTAGTTTCCAGAGACAACGAGGACAGATTTCTCTCTCGTGCAATAATACTGCATGTCCTGGGTCCACCAAGAGAAATAACCCTTTAGGTTTTTCCCTTCTCTGCAGACTTATGTAACTTCAATTAATTTAACAGATTACCTGCATCTACCTGATTTTTGCATTGAAAGTTCATAAATTTCAAATCAAGAATTATGCCCACAGAGTCTAATTCTTACACGGCCCAAGGATACCCTGATTAGACCTGATTAACAGTCCGTCGTATTTGTTGACGTTAACTTTTCAATTTACACATCAAATGAAACCAATCTTATCTGTGCTCAATGATCACTTATCGGGCCCAAAAATCTACCTTTAAAGGTAAAATCACCAAATTGTACTTTTTTTTGTGAAGGCTAATTGAATTTCCACCAAGGATTAGCTGGTTGATGAAACCTGAATCATTTTCAGTGCAGAGTATGTTTAAAGAAAAAAAAAGCCAATTGTTCAATGACAAATGTTCTAAAGGGACCTACAGGTGTGTAAGGAAGTGAGGTGGAGTATTTCTTTGGCAGAGAGAGAGAGAGAGAGAGAGAGAGAGAGAGAGAATACATTTCTATGTCCTTTGTAAGTACAACATAAAACTGATAATTGATCTCTTTTGTTTTCTATCCACAGAAAATAATCAACTAACCACTTCATTGGTAGTCATTTTCAACCTGTACATAATCATAACATTTGTAGATTTTCTTGTATATATATTATGGAGCATGCTCTGAGTCGACATTGATTCTCGGAACTTACCTGATAGAAAGTGTTGTGATTCCGGACCAAATTCCCGTAGAGTCTCTGTGAGATCTCGTAGTCTGTCCTCCGACTGTATCTGTAACTCCTTAAACCTATAAAAATAGAACAGATTTGTTAAAAATTACCACATACAGAGAGAAAATCTCTCTCTCTCTCTCTCTCTCCTCTCTCTCTCTCTCTCTCTCTCTCTCTCTCTCTCTCTCTCTCTCAGCAATATTAATACACTGTCTTATACTGAGTTACAATGGAGTGTTTCTCCATCCTCACCTAGTGTTATAGTCTTCTAGTTTATGGACATTAGTATGGGACAGCACCACATGAAGAGCTTGCAGCTGATTGGCCAGTTCATTGACCAATTCAGCATCCCTCTGTAGAGGCTCCAGACTCATCTGAAAGCTCTGAAAAAGTTGCCAGAACATTTTTAAAAATTTCTCCATTTGTATACAGTTAGAACTAGTTAACACTGTAGAGCAGTAAGAGTTGTGTACCTTTGTGTGTTGGATTTCTCTCTGTAGATTTTCCCGGGCTATATCGCCCACTGGAGCCCACTTTGCCTTGGACTGCTCCGCCTGCACTAAATGACCCTCCATCTTCTCCAGCCCACTTTGTAAATGACTCATTATCTAAAAGTCAAACACAACAATTGAAAATCATTCTTAAAAATCAACTTCTAAAATTTCTGTTTTATAACATCAGTTCTGGTTCCTCTATCAACCAAAATTATATCTTGACAGAATCTTAAAGGGACTTGGACACGATTTGACTTAAAATTTTCAAATTTTATTTTTCCATTTTCAATGTTTATACTGATAAATATAGAAGTTTATAATGCTATGTCAAAGGTTGAAAGTCAAATATCAAGTTATAAGCACGATACAGAGTTTATAATTCTTTGTTTTGTTAACAAAGCTCGAATTTTGTCATTTTATCATTTTCATTGTGTTGATGTAAATCTCAATCAAATGTAACTTTCTTTTGTTGATAAAAGTAATTATTAATAAGAAGATATTGAATTAGTTTAAATTGTTTTTTTACATGTCATTTTGTCTAAGAAATTGTAATTCTCTACATTATATTGTTTTGTAAACAACTATAAGACTCGAGCTTTGTTTACATAACTATCAATTCTTACCTCTGTATCTCGCTTGTAACTTGACATTAACTTTTAATATTTTGGTAAATCATTTAAAATGCACCAATAAACCATTTTATACATAAAAAATAAAAAATAAAATTTTTGATCTCAAATCGTGTCCAAGTCCCTTTAAGTATTTTATTGTGTTTACTTTCTGTGACAATCTAAGTTGTGTAAAAGGAAAGAGAAAGCATTTGGAAAACAAGAACAGCAACTCTACCTCAGAGGCATGCCCTATTCGACTCTGCCACTCGTGACATCCCTGGTTTAACTCCGTCCACTTCCTGTTCAAAAGTCGAACTTGTCGGCGGATTTTGATGATGAGATGTTGCGCTTCATGAGTTACTTCGCCCTGAGCTAAAGCTTCTACAAAAAAAAATAAAAAAAAAAATCAATAGTAAAATTATCATTGCAATGCACTATTTCATTGGCAATACAAATTTGTTTAAATTGCCAACGTCACAATAATATATGCCTTTGTTATAAAATTCTGTTTCATTTTAGTCTGGTTTAAGAACCATTTTTTTTCCCTGAATTTATGCTTAAATATTAAAAATCATAAGGAATGTATCCAATTTTTACCTATGTTATACATTAATTCATAACTATTGACATTTTACACTGTTACAAAAACCACTTCACAGTTCATAAGACATTAAATTAAAGGTTTTGTAATATCGAATGACATATGTGAAAATTAAATCCATTCCTTAGTCATAAAATATCTAAATTGGAAATGTGTACAAAAACTTTTTTTACATGGTAATCAATACATATAAGATTACACCTCTCCTACAATTGTTCTTCATATTCCAAAAAGGACAAATCAAATCTAGAATGTTTAAAAGTACGAAGAAATTACTCATGAACTGGTAAAACTCCAGAGATCAATTATTTTCTTATTTGTCTCCTGAGGAGTCAATAAAATCAGACAGCTTTAACTTACTGAGGCCATTGTTACTTTATGTTGTGCACTTTTAGCCCATTTCTCAAATACCAGCAAACAGCAACGAAGATACATTATCCCATAAAGATATTCCAGAGAGAGAGAGAGAGAGAGAGAGAGAGAGCATACCCATTTCTTAAATCATCATTGACAAAATCTGAAGGTATTTTTTTTTTTCAATAAATACAATCATTACATATACAGAAGACACAAAATTTAACCATTTCTTCCAACTATCAACAACTACAACTTGTATATTTTTAACAGAGATAAAATCTACTGACTTCCTACAGTTAACATGTACGTTTTCCTTAATATTTCTATCACCAACACACAAACTTCATCAACCATTGCAATTTCAATCCCATATTCTTTTATCACATGGACAAAGTCTGTTGCTATGGAGATGACCTTGACCCTCACCGTTTTCGTGGCTGTCCACGCTGTCCTGACTGAGGCGTCTCTCTAGCCCCTCCTCTCTCAGGTAGAACCGCCCCGCCTCCAGACTCTGCTCTATGATTGGTCGCTTGGTGTCCAGGCTCATCAGAAGCCGCTGGAATATTCAACGATAAAGTCAACTTCAGGATTACATCTACCAGCATTTCATTCCCATAAGATAATCTTGCACAAGATTTTCAATTTACAGTTGCCCTTCCTGTCAAGTCTAATTAAAGTTGACATCGTCTTGCCAAAAACATATAATTTTTTCTCTATAACACTTACCAAATATATTTTGCATTTTTCATATTTAACATTGAAACATATAATGGACTGACAGTAAGCATACCTGATTGTCCATGTTTTGCCTTTGGAGGGCCTCCGTGTCCCCTCCCAGGGGCCTCTGAGCCAAGAGTTCCTGCTGCTTCTCTAGCACCCATCCAATCAGCTCCTGTAGAGTGTTCACCAAGTGCAGCCATTGGTCAGCATTGCTCTCAAGACGACCCCTGAAAAGGAAGACTCACAATTTATTTTTTGTTCCTTCAGAAATTTAAAACTCTTTTTCGTATGAATTTAAAATGACAGATGAAAAATGGAAATAATCAATGAAAGTTGATAAAAATACTAAATTCATTGCTATCAACTTAATCTTGTAAAAAAAAGTTTGTGCTTGAGACTTGAAAATTTCCTATCAACTTAATCTTGTAAAAAAAAGGTTTGTGCTTTAGACTTGAAAATTTCCTAGAAATGTGGGAAGATACTACACATATTTCACTTAATAAAATTGTGGCTTAATTACTCCATTCATTTAACCACTTCATAAAAAGCTCTCCCAAGTTTGAGAATCTTTACATTTCCATGCAGGCCACAAATATAGCTCTCTTGACATTATCTAGTGAAGATGGACTGACTGACAGCTGCATTGATTTATTACATTGAACATGGTATTGTATGTTACACATTTCTTATTCTAAATACATAGTGATTCTTTTAATAACCTATTCTCTTACAACCATGAATTTTTAAAGTTTCCTATCAATATGAAAAAAAAACAACATATTTTCAACAGATAATTCAATTATTAAATTGATCCATAAAGCTTTCTAAAAATGCAAAGGCAGACCAATTAATTATCTATAAAATATCACAAGAAAATACAGATTTCGGAATGTTCCTTCATTAAAAATTAAAGAGAACAGAGCTTATCAAACCAAAGCCTCTAATGCATGATGAATGCATGAATTACTAGCAAAATAAATCCCTCATCAATCACTCGATGACAAGATCCAGAGTGCTAAATCGTAGAGACGAACCCACATAAATACTGGATTTATTCCTATGCTACAGAACATATATAAATACTGCTGGCTTTGTATTCTGCATTGTCCTGTAATGACCAGACAAGAAACCCCCCATTAGGGAATGGCAACTAATCCATACTATCGGATATTTCTTTAATGAAGAGAAATTCTTAGTTTACGGCGTACCACGTCACTTTTTTCTTCTTCCTCCGATTGAGAGACTGGCAGCCGTTAGTTCGGTGGCCCACAAGGGCGATAACTCTCATTGGCTCTTCAGACGTGGCAAATTCCCCACAGAGGGAGGAAGTGTCCGATCTCAGAGAAAGCGACGGAGAGGAGGTGTCCGACTTTCCATCAAAAATTGGAGGCGTATCTGACCTCTGTCCAACTAAAGCGATCAACCGCATACTTCCAAAGTACGAAACAAATTTTTTTTCAAATGTGAATTTTTTTTCTTCAATTTAAGAAAATAAACGAGTGCCCATCACTTTTCGATCCATTGAAAAAATAACTGATTGTTAACATATTTTTCCAGGTAAATGTTGACACCAATATATTTAGGTTTTGTCCATAGAAGTCTATGACATCTCCATTTATTTTCTCCAAGTTAAATTCCTTAGTTCCATTGTCTAATAAGTCTAATAAATCAACTGAACAAAAAAAAAATCACAACACACAATCTTAATGCACTTAAGTACTTTCCCAGCACAACATAACTTGAAATCGTATTTTCACTTCAATCATAATTTCCAAGACACCATGGTCCTACATTTTGTTCTTTTACCAGGTACAACAAATTTTCCAAAAAGATGACTCAACTTCGCAACGTGATCTAAAAAAAGTCCCCACTTAATATAAGCACAACACACTTTTCCCACCCACTACAGCACAAATCTTCATCGATTTCTACAGGTGAAAAAAAAAAACATTCCCTGCACTATTGCACTCCAAACACCTGTATTAACAAGGGTGTTTAAATGTTTGGTCCTTTTGTCACGGACATCCTTTCTTCCTTCCTCAACCCCCCTATGTTAGTTCTGACCGGTCTCTGTCCAAAGTTCCGACTGGATACGAGGAATTCAGAATATGGGGCTCAAATGGGCAGGTGAATTCGTTGCCTCATTTATGCAGGTTCCCCAGATAAAGTCAAATTAGTCCTGATAAGACACACATAATTAAGTTCCGTCATCTCTCTCCCCGGCCTCTTTCTCTTTTTCTTTCTCTCCCTCTTTCTGGGAGACCCTGGCTTTACACCATGGCTAGAAAAGTCAACATGGGAGAGAAAGGCATTTAAAACATTCCTCCATTGAAGTTCTCTCTCTGGAATGGCTCTGCAATGTTTATCTATCCCAGCTCTACTCAATACTTCATTTCTCCTGATTTCAGTTTAATTTCAAAGCCAAGTCACAGGTAAAAATTTTGATTGACGCGATTAACAGGTAGGAAGCCTACATGCAGGTGTTTTGTCATTACGACAGAGCCACACTCTCGGCTGATAACAAAGGTATTTTGAACAATAATTTTTCAACTTTGTATTTTTTCATTGAAAGCTTAAGGTCATAAAGCAAAAGATAAATGTGACATTTATATTGACAAACTTATTCTCCCATTCTTTTTTAAGTATAGGCCACACAGAGACTTTGTACCTTTACAAATCGTACAATGCTTTCTTGTATTTACTGTGTTGTATCTGCAATATTACAATGCTTTCTTGTATTTACTGTGCTGTATCTGCATTATTACAATCTTTGGGCTTTATGATGTCTTCCTTTATATTAAATCCATGACCTTGACCTTACCATTATCATTGTGACCTTGGTCAGCTAACTTTGTTTTGAACCCATAAGTAAGCCAAAGTAAAGTTTGCAAAGCTGTGATTCAATCATCACATACTCTTTTATTGTTAAAAAAGAAACCAATTTCCTCGTTGCACTTTAACTTATTTGGCATCTGATTGGTGCCAATACCATGACCTAGTTTTAAATGGCCTTGAACTATTTGATCAATTATAATTTTCAACTTAATTTGATTTACAAACCCAACTGCTCTGGATGCACTCAGGTATGTTGCCCTAACCTCTTTGCCTACATATAATTTCCACCAGAACCAGTACCAATACACCACAACTGAATTGTGTGCTAATTCTTCATTTGATCAGCTAAGACCCAATGAAGCCGTTTTCTCATTTCACTGATTGCAATGGAAAGTTAATTTCTTCCTTGCTTTAATGTTAAAAGCAAGTGGTGCATTCAGATGTGCTATCACCATCAAGTTCTATGTTAACCAAATTAACTCAGAGTCATCAACAAAATGCTGTGTTTGCAAATTCAACCTTCAATAACAGAGTCAGAGGCATGATGAAATAAGTGCATAGTCATGTATTCCTGGTGAAGATGAGCATATTTTAAAATTGTTCATTCACAATACAACACAGTTACAGTGAACTCTATACTATGCATTTCTGTTTAAAAAGAAATCCTTTCCAAAACACACACAGTAGAGTCCTTACTGTTTTCATCCTCATTTGTTGAATACCATTTTTTTGCGGATTTCATTGTTGTTATGATCAACAAAATCAAATGTTCATTGAATTCCAATTTTCAAAAACATAAATTGTATTCAAAGCATCATTGCCCACAGATTTACAAATCCTTGAAACTGTGGTTTTTATTTAATCTATGAAAACTGATGTACACAAATATTGATGTGTGTTTTCCTCAATGAACTCTACTACACACATACAGTAAAGCCTATACCATTGATACCTCCACAATATACAGTTCATACCTGATCTCCATGGACTTGGTCATTAGACTGACCCAGCGCTGGTTCATCTCCTCCAGGCGCCGGTGTAGAGCCTGCGCGTCGCTCACCCCCATGGTTCTGGTCAGCCTCGCCCCACTGCTGTTCAACGACTCATATGTTGTCTTGTTTGTGTCAACTTCTGCCTGGAGATCCTATAAACAGAGGCAACACATAGAAATACAACTATCATAATACCTGTATTTGAATAATCCAAGACACTGGCATGTACATGTAATGAAATATCCATGCACGTGAAACCAATGAAAATCAATTTTTTTGTTTTCTTAAATTCAGATAGTTTTAACAGTCATTGATTTCAAAAGCTTCTTGAAAGGGAGTTCTTTATTGAGTATTGTAGAATTTGCTTAGTTGTTAATTTCCATGTTTTAATATTTTATTTTATTATATCTCATCATAGAAAACCAGTACTGACCACTACAAGGAAACCATAAGGATAAATTCAAGGTGTAGATGAATGCTTGCAGCATTTTTTGTTCAACAAAATAAAAGATTCCACACTTCTAACAATAAGCTGCAATACTTGCAATATCTAGCATATGGTATAGGATAGAAATAACAAAACTGATTTTAATTGTTTTGTTTGCTTATCTAGTACATGTACTGTAGATGGAATTAAGATAAGGTAGCAACAACAGATGTAAGTTGGTGTACCAGTTTAATAATGTGATCGTATTTCTGTATCATGTAAAGAAAAACACCCATAGGAATCTTTTATATGGTACTACAGTGATCAATCCATGGACACAAGACATTTATGGCTTTTCAGTACTTTCCTTCACAGTGTTTCCTGTGGAACTGTTATAAAACAACCACCATCATAAAAACGCTACATGTACCCTGAAAGTTTTCTATTACGATGACAAGCCATCAAATACACAGAAAAGATCTTCCTTTATAGATAACTCCAAAATATCATTTCTTTTTGAATGACACTTCCTAACATGTCAGCGCTAAACCATATCGCTAATCGCGAATCGATTTACAAGCTGTTCTTTTGTAGCCGGTATTTTTGCGGGGATCAGAATCAATTCAAGGCAAAAAAAATTTTTACGAGAAAATGCTCAATTTAGCTGGTTCGAATTACCACTTTGGTAAATGTAGCGTGGAGAATTGACAGGTGAAAGAATTGTTAGAGAGTTCATTTGAGGATACACTGAGCCCTCCCATTTCCTGGGGATTTCATCTTTTGTTTGTATGTGTTTTTACTTTTTTTTAATATGTCACAATATTACAGAACAAAAGAGTTGTTAGAGTTAATTGACTCACTGAAACAAATTACGAAAACGAAGATATAAAAGGGGAATACATAAGTGTAAATGTAGGAATACTGGTGCAAGTACATTATTAAAAATTTTATCCTTGTGAAAATTTTAGTGTAGCATAAAGAGTAATTCCCTTAAGAGTGGTAACCTTTTTTTTCCATATTCAATTGTAATTTAGTCTATTTGATGACAGAGAAAGTTACACTTAGTAAGAAATTAACATATGTAGAACAAACAGACAGAAAATACAAATATTGAGGAACGTTTTGAGCAGCCAAAAAAAACTTATCCAAATAAACAAAAACAGGGTCTCCAGAAAAAAAATTAAGATTGTTTTACCGCAACATTCAAAGAAGCAAGAGAAAATGATAACTAAGAGTAAATTAGAAAAAAAATTAAAAATATTCTGAGATGTCACTAATTCAAATGAGTAGACTAAAATGATCTCATATATATATCGTAACATCTTCTTCACTGATGCTGACACAACAGAAAATTCATAAGACCTGTTATTGACCTTTCACCCCGCCATCTACCTCTCCACCGTTGTTTCATTTTCTAGCCCTGTCTTTATCTGTATATAATAGCCCAGAGACTATTGGCTAGTGACAGCTTACGAGAAACAGGGCTATAGCTCCCCATGTTACCATGCCAAAAAAAAAAATCATTGATAAGATAAAAGTTCGAGGAAAAAAAAAAAATCTAATACAGGCCATTAATTATAAGGTCTTGGGGCAGTGTATATTTTTTTTATAAATATTCTATAATAGATCTACACAGACAGCTAGAGTTCTTTGGCCTGGTGACCTGTTGATATGGATATAGATCCAGACATATTTCGTATATATACCCAATTAATACGTCCATTCATTAAAGAAAGGTGTTTTCCTACAGAGCAGATAATCTATTGCCCAGGCCCCATATAATCTGCGGTAAAGGGTGTGTAATTCTCCTATCAGGACCGTTAATAAGCAGAAAATAAATACATAAAGATACCATAAATTGGTCATTAATTTGGCTACAGGCGGTAAAGACCGTCTAGCTTGGTTCCTATCGTACCCACATAAAAATAAACGCATCCACGAATACTATACTCATCTCCTACAAGTCAGTCTGCAGACTGATTGATGCAATTCAACCATTATGTTGCATTTCGGAAATTAGCCCTTGATTAATCAAAAAACTCTTCTTAATTAAGGTGATTTTAGCCTTAAAATGGTTTTAATGGTTTTAAAACATTGGTGACACGCATGAGAAAAAACAATAATATGTGACAGTTAAGATTACCAATTTTAAGGCTGCCCCATTCCGACTGAATAATCAAAACATTTTTTTGTCTTGTTACATATAGACTTTTTACCAACTAGATAAAGTTTAATTACCTGCCTAAATTTCAATATAAACTAGCTAAATGATTATGTACAAAAGCTATGAGAGAGAACTGTTCATTCCGAGGGAAAAAAAGAGCTATTGCATTGACCCTGATGTTAATTGTAAACCTAAATTAACCAGCTATGAATCCTGCAGAGCAAGTTCTGATAGTACGATATTTTCTCCCTAATGAAAAAAAATAAAATAAAAGAAAGAGCCATAGCGATATATTTTTCCCTGGCGTATTTTTCTATTTACACATTCTTAAATAACATCAAACAGAAAACATTGCCTCGGCTTCTCTCACCGATTTACTTCCGAAGAATCCAACAAAGAGAGCAAAGCAAATAAATATGTAATAGAAAGTCTGAAAAAGAAAAAGAAAAAAAAACTCCAACAATTCCACTCAGGTATCAACTGATTATCAAGGGATAGACCTCCATCATTGCGAGAGATTAGCACAAGACGGCACTGTTGGGAATTGTTTCAACAGCTGGTGAATTCGGTTGCTGCAGGCTTGTATTGCTGAACCCTCGTAACTAATGACACATTGTTTTCACAGTAGCTAGATCTCATTCTTTGAGTCATTCATAAAATCTTCTGCTAGCTGTCTTGAATTCAGGAAGTGGAACTTCCAAAAATTGCAAAAGATCTGACACTATGTGACCTACGATCTGAGTTTTATAACTAATTGGCTTCATTTTTTTTTCCAAACTTATAAGAATTTTTTTTTTATAACTAAACCATTATCATATGTAACATTTCACATACAGAAATTGGGCTTTCTCTTCTCAAAGACTTCATACAATCAATCTCTCTCTCTCTCTCTCTCTCTCTTTCTTTCTCTCTCTCAATGCTCTTTGTTTTAAGTTCCCTGCATGACTTCTTGTCTTCTTTAATCAGCTGTAATTTCTCTGTAACTCAAGCCCTACGGCCTTACACATGAATGAAAATTTTCAATATTACTCTTCAGCTCAGCTTCATTTTCCATAAACAATTACAACCCTGTACTGTACTTTACTAACGTAGAACACAAGAAAAATGAGTTAATTATTATACCCCTAATGATTTCTGATTTCTATGGAAATCTGTTTTTCCATCATATGACTGATGGGGTTTCTTTGGCCTTGTACCACTCATTGCCTCAGTGAACCTAACTTACATTGTCATTTATCTAAGCATTCTTACCAACATTACTTGGGGGAATCGGATACCTACAAAACAAAGTTACTCTACACCAGCCTCCTTGGATGAAAATAATTTGTCTTACACATTAAAGATCTTGGGTTACATGTTCCGGAAAGCCGTTGTGACACTTTGTAATTTGTCTTGTGCCCGATACACTTTCAAACAAATGGAGTGCTTCTTTTTTTTACTCCGCCCCCTCTTCAGAGTATTCGGATGTCTTGAAATTTTCCATACAATGTGGATCAGGATTCATCTAAATAACCACAACAGAACAAACCCCTCTATTGTCCTTCTAGTACTGCACCCACCCCCACAGAACTCCCCAACCATACAACCTCTATCTAGCTTCCGAAAGTCTTTGAAATTGATACCCACTTACGATAAGATTTTCTCTCTTCTATAATTGATATATATGTGTAATAGAATCTGAAATTTGACATGCATGATCATTTTTAACTGTGAACTGGGGAGTGGGAGAAAAGAGGAGAGAGAGAGAGAGAGAGAGAGAGAGAGAGAGAGAGAGAGAGAGAGAGAGAGAGAGAGTGACCTGAGTGGATAAGTCAATGATCTAAAGTCTGCAGCATGGTCTGTCTCGATTCTCTCTCTCTGAACTTATTTTCAACTGCATGCAGTGAAAGACATTAAAAATAAGCTCAGACAGCAATGTACTCCAGGTAAGCAGATTTGTTCATAGAAGTACAATGTACTCAATTTACTGACACGTACTGTTTCTGCTACAGCACTGAATTACGTTTTTGAACTTGTAGCATTTTTTTTTCATTAAATCCTATGCACAATCATCAATATGTATATAGGTATCCGTGTATTTGGTTCATTTTTGCTACAATGATTGCAACATCTCCTCCTCCCCCCCCCCCCCCAGCAAATATAAAAAATTAACACCAATATATTTCCAATATGATATACATGTAAATTAATTAGGAAAGCATTAATTAGGCAACCTCAATGTAAATCTCTCACGTTACTAACAATAAAGTTAATTTCAAAGTTAGCAAGGTCTTACCTGTTCAAAGGTACTAAGTAATTTCCTTATACTGGTGCATAAAATAATCATCTCGGGGGCAAACTGAAGACTCCTGGGGGTGGGGGGCCTTGACTTGGCCAGAATGAACCACTATTGCACTAGACCTACACACTAAGGGCCGAGCATACGGTTCCATAAATCTTTTTGTTTAACCTCCAGGACTTGCACAGTCTTCGCAATTAGCAGATTCAATTTCTTACTCGTTTTGATTATATGTCGTAATCTGAGAATATTTAACCCGCCGAGGAACTTTTCTTGAAAGAGTCTCCAAGTCAAAGCTAATACATGTAGGTCAAAGTCCTCACTTTGATTATCATTCACTCATATACATATTCGAATAAATGAATAATCAATTGCAGGTAATATAATACACTTGTCATCTCAACCCCTTCCTTTCATGAATTTTAACCAAACTTTCTCACGGAAGATGGGCGATGATATTTCGGATGCGTAACTTTCCTTTGCAAGACGAGATGATAATATCTCGTGCCTCCCCTTTATCGCCAGATCAATCTGTCCGCAGTCAATACACAAAAATAACAAACATGCAGATCAGAGTCAGCTACAAATTGAATCACGCTTAATTTCAGGTGTAATTTGCATTCCTCTATTGCGGCAATCTCTCATTCCTCCAAGCAAACCCTCATTTACATCCCTTCACAGTCCCTTCAATCTTATCTTCCTTGATGGAAAAATAATGAAACTACCTACTGGAGTAAAAAAAAAATCACCTCAATTTAATTGGGCAGATAACAAAAGCTTGCCCATCCAAAAACACTTAACTGACAATTCCCAAGCAATTTGCACAATTCACAATCCAATATAACAAAAAAAAAGTAATTTCCCACACGCCCGCCTGAAGCCTTGAGAACACTCAGGATTAAATATCTCAATGTAACTGTATCAATTGACGGACACAGGTGAACATAAAAATCTCAGGTAAGAACCACTCGCCCTCAAATCCCAACGACTTTTGGACCAATCACCACTAAGGGCTGCTGGGAAATCTCCTCTGGAAAAAAAAAATATGACAACCTCCCTGACCCAGCTTCAATGAAGCGTATCTTGCTCTCCTGTAATTGTTTTAGAGAAAAGCTCTTGTAAAGTACGATTGCTCTGAAGCTAGGCTTGCTCAGCTCGCTCTTGCTGCAGGGAAACTAACAAACTTTGGCAATCAACTAGTTCGCTGTCGGAGCATACTTTCCGTAACATGCATCAGCGTACTAGGCATGTATTGTGGAAATAACTGTGGTTACTCAAGCGTGAAAGCCTTCATCATTCATAAATTGGATTCATTATTGACACATATGTATACATCGCAGGTGTTCTGTTTAATTAGGAAAGTATGCAGCCCTTAATCTCTGCCAAGCATTAAAGCTTCTCCTTCAAGGTGTTCAGATTGCATATATATATATATATATATATATATATCAAAAATTGAAATCAAAACGGCAAATGTAATTATTATTATTTAGTGCATAGTGAGCATTTTAAAAATTGGGTTCTCAAATTCATTTACCGTAATTAATTTTCCA
This sequence comes from Magallana gigas, assembly GCF_963853765.1. Lineage (NCBI taxonomy): Eukaryota > Metazoa > Mollusca > Bivalvia > Ostreida > Ostreidae > Magallana > Magallana gigas. The sequence continues at coordinate 23,531,063 of NC_088861.1, forward strand.
CATTAAAAATGGTGAATTTTTTTCAATTTCAGATAATAAAACAGAGAGAGAGAGAGAGAGAGAGAGAGAGAGAGAGAGAGATATGTCACAGACCCCATAGTCTGATAATATAACATATACAAATCTAGACCTGAGTAATATAAGCCGTGCCTCTGAGGGTGGGCCTCTTCATTAGTGTCAATTCATAATGGCCCGGTTTAATTGTCCTGGGCTGCTACATTAAGTCTGATAAGGGAGGTAATTCTGATCTGGTAAGTTCTGCCTGCTCTGTAATTAGCCCTCCAGACAGGTGTTGATAATGGCTCTACATGACAAGACTCTACAGACTTCTCTCCCTTGGGCCATACTTTACAGTACAGTAAGACACACTCTCCTCTGTGCTTACATTGGAGACACATATATATCAGATTGTAACAGCTTCACATTAATTAACTAATTGTTAAATTCTACAGCACATAAATAACAAAATGGATTTGAACTTGATAGTCATTAAAATGAGGTTGTTCAGTGGGGGCACCATGCAATGACAAATGAGTTTTGAACCTACAGAAAGTCACTAATTGTTTTAACCTCCAGCATTTCCTCAAATGGATGCAATTCCAGATTACTGCTAATCTCAAAACAATGTGACAAACAAATCATGTGATCTGATACATGTTTAATGCCCAAGCAAGGCAACGTCCTTGAAACATGGAAACCCATGGATGCAATCACTTTGACTAATGCATTGATTTCCATACATTATTGAGATGTCAATTGATCATTCGAGAGTGGATTGTTAAAATATCAAGATTTATCGTTTGTTTCATCGTCTATACACCACACAAATGGGGAAAAAATGTCTGAGTACATGTAATATTTCAAAGGTATCTATTTTTTCCTGATCCTTTGCAGAATATTTTGTTCTGTTAAAGGGTTAGTGATTCATAAGACAAATTATATTATTCAAAACTACTCATTTTTGTTACAGGCGAACTAACTGATGGTGAACACCTCTACTGGATCATCTTCATATTCCAAAAATATATCCTTCATTGATATCTTATTATGAGTTAGGAGTACAAGAAATCAAAGGACTGATATGATTTGGACATTTATAAAACTGTCAGACATGATGTGGGCAGTTATAACATTACTATAAACATGATTTGGACAGTGCTACAATCAGTGGCTATGATTGGGAATGTTCTGCCAATCAGTGGACATACAATTATGATTGTTCATTGAGTCTGGGGTATACAAAGAAGTGATATATGGTAAGGTTTTATTAATTTCTGACTGTGGAGTAGGCAATTACGCTCCATCAGTAAATCACAAACACTGTATCAGTGCAGAGACTGTTACTGTCACAGCTACAGACTGAGGGCAAATAAAACAACTGTAGCTGATCCCTACAGCCAACAAAAAAAAACACCAGCAGTATCTTATGTATGAAGATTTGAAGACTTTAGACAGTGAACATCCAGGTCAGACAAATAAATAACACAGAGAGTCCCTCAGCACCTGCTTCTCCTAGAGTATAGGACAAGATCAAGAACTTGATCTGAATCGGATTAAAAAAAGAGAAAAGGTTGGAAGATTTGATGAAAGGGCTATTCTTTCCGACGTAAGGTTGTATGACATTTAAGTTCTTGGAATTTATTTCATTACTATCCAGGCAATACCGGTAAATCAAAAGGTTTAAAATTGATCCACATCCATCAGAGTTAGGAAGATGACAGCAACCAGAAGTCACAACAAATTTCCACAAAGTTGACAAATCAGGTAGCCCCTCTACCAAACAACGCCCAAAGTCACTAGCAATTGGCTTATATCTGTCAACCTCTGCTAAAATCCATACCTATACACCGCTGAATGGAGAACTGATTGTGGGTGTATTGATGACGAGAAAACAGTGTGAGCAATCTGCTGCTGCGATGAATCCACTTGTACGATGAAAACGTTTTCATATCTGGTCTAGAGGGAAAAATGAAGTCAAATGGTGAAATATTGATTACGTCTCCTCGTCGAATCGGAGGAGGCTTCCGGAGAGGATTACAAATGAAAAATTCATGTTTATAATCCACAAACCTGCAGCTTATGCTAGCACAGTCAGCATATATATCATCAATATTGCTCAATATTGCAAAATTTACATATATTATTCTGCAACTATTTACCATGGCCGATTCCATGACTTCGAAAAAATGCAGGGTACGAATGAAAAAGTCATGAGGAACTTACTATTAAAGCCTTACCTGAAAACACACACGCTTTGGCAGTTTCCTTGGACTATCTGCACTATGTCGCAATAATGCTGGACTTCTTATTCGCTGTCTTGAATTGTCCATCACGAATCACTAATCCTCGTTAAGTTTCTTGAATAATCCACAAGTGAACAACCAGTCTTGATAGAGACATTTTTATCCAAAGTAAAACATTGGGTGCTGAGGTTTGCACTCTATACAAAGATATCTTTTTTCGCCGAGAGCTTCTCGGACTAGCTATTCCTATTGTGTGGAACTAAATAGTCCTGTTGTTGACACTATATATCACTCGGCATAACATTGATTTTCTCAACAAGAGAAGGAATCATAATTAGTGCAATCTAAGAAAATGAAACATAAAAAAATCCTCACAAAAACATACAAAAACTGATAATGTATTCCAAAAGAAATCTCCAATCAATCCGTGCTGGAATGAAATATTAACAGTTTCTGTAACTATTGCCATAAAACTTGATTTAACATCTCCCGTTTAGTTTATATCCCTGCATAAAAACTGCATTCCAAATTCTGTTTCAGTCTGTCTCTTAAAATAGAAGTCTTACTAGGCATGCTCAGTTTTTCCATATGCACAAAAATAATGTCTGAAGTTTCACTCTTCACCAGATTTTGAGAGTCAACAAATATTGTTCTTTCCTGATCAAAGTTGCAACTGCTGAACATTAGTTTTCCAACAGGGAGAAAGCAAAGAAAATGTTATATAACCATTGATTGCTCGGTTTTTTTTGTGTAAAACATTAAGTAACACATCATTGAAAGCTACAATTACCGAAGATTTTGCTAGTCTTCCTCAGTCTTCAATGCAATTTCAGATCAATCTGCCCAAATCTCCGCTTTTTGCAAACAGGTAGAATTCCTCCAATTTACTTTATGACCACTTAAAACCTGCAGACAATCTAATCAAGGGTCCTTGTGAGAAGAACACACACTTAGGGGCGTACCAAAAAAATCCAATATATCTGCTCTTGTTCGGAGGTTAAATCCTTTTCGACTGGCGATCGTTTGTGGCATTCAACACCGTAATTGGTAATGTCCGAAAAAGGTGACTTTACGAGATTAATGGCTAAATAAGTGTTCCTAATGATTTTGATCCACAGAGCTTGATTCCAGACCTTTTAATTTCCCATGAAAGTTTCCAATATAATGGTTGAATGATGGAAGGTCGAATTCCAGCCATTTTCGGTGAAGTAACAAAATACATCCGATAATTAAGTCTTTAATTTCCCTTCTTCCAAACACATAGTTTGTCTGCATAAATATCTTGATGCATTTGATGAGCTTGGATCATCAAGTTTAAAACATCATCATTTCAGCAATTTGAAAAAAAACCAACAAATTTTAGGTGCAGCCATATAAAAAATTAAATTTTGTTTTCTAATGATACACTGGACACTTGAAACATAAATGAGAATTCTGAGAAAACGCCATCACGAACTTCAGAATCTATTCTGTCAGACTGGTATATAAAAGGCTGCCACAAGTAGTCCTATAGGCTCACAAAGAAACACTGAAATCCATGCACCGGATATCAAAAGCATTCAATCGACTGAACGAAAATGTCAAATGATGTGAAAATCTGGATAAAAAGGACTGTGATAGACCTCTATGCTGGGATCCATAGTTCACTCGAGTCAATCGTATGGTATACCACAGTGAGGAACCATCCCCTAGGACACCGGATATCAAACAACTCAGTGGGATTCAGAACATTTACCCAGGTTATAGTAATCAATGCTATTTGCCATTCTTAATAATTTTGGTCAAGACTGGATTTAATTTCTACCCAACCAATTTGGGCAATAACATCATCATTTTGTAATAAAAATCTATACATAAAGGACTTTTAAGAGCCAAAAAAAAATCTTCCGTCTTTTTTTTATTTGACTTTGCCATCGGAGCCCTGAGAGAGGTATTGATTGGAAGCAAAAGCTCATCCACATGGACTTTTCTGGGCATTTATTTAGAGATTAAGACTGGCATTTTCCATTAATGACACTTGTTGTCCAGCATGCTTATGAAATGGTGTGAATTATCAGATTAAATCAAGTGAAAAGGGGGCTTGTACTGGGCAGCTTGTCACAGGGATGGGTCCCCAGTGTCAGAGATGAGGTACAATGACGGGTCCCTCATGGTTATAGAATATGGAATGTTAAGTGGTATGATGACAGGTTCCTTAATTAAGTGGTCTAAGGATAGGGAGATTAAGTGATATAATGATGAATAAACAGTGGTAATAGTAGTAAAGGTTAAATGGTACAATGACAGGGGTTAAAGGAGAAGGGTGTTAAATCACTATGATGGATACCTCATGGTAAGTACAGGGATGTTAAGTGGTACAATGATGGGAACAAGTTATAATATTACAGGGATGTTAATTGGAACAAAGACAGCTAGGATTAAAGGATATAGGGGTGTTACGTGGTAAAAGGACATGTCCCTCAAGTGGTACAATGAGAGGTTCCAAAAGGTTATCTGACAGGGATGTTAAATGGTAAAATGAGAGGTCCCTAGTGGTTATATGACAAGGATCTTTTTACAGTGGTATATTGAGAGGTCCCTAAAGGTTATCTGACAGAGATGTTAAGTGGTAAAATGAGAGGTCCCTAGCAGGTAAAGGACAGTGATATAGAGGAGTCCAATAATAGAGCTTTAGTTATTTTAAAGAGGAAAAGGATGTAAATCAAAGATTAACATATTAATCAAGTTAGATGGTTCAATAAAAGGTGATTTAGTGGTACAATTATACCAGATTTGCAAAACAAATTATGTCTGCATGGTCCCATAATATTAATTAAAGAAACAGTGAAACTTAATTTCATCTGCATCAACAGTACAAATGCTCATTCAGAAAAGCAAAATTCCACTATACAAAAATTATTCAAAATCAGGCATCACTCGCTGTATCGTCAGATTACGGGTTGTTCAATCTGTATCTGATGCCTGATGGTAATTTAGAACCATTTTAACAAGACCTTGGACTTTCAGAAATAGGTGGCTATCTGAATCGTGCATCAAAACAAGTTGAAAATAACGTGATTTCAAGCAAAATATGCACAGATTGTGCAGTCTTGGCTCAAAAGCCAGACAAATCTTGTTGATTTTAAAGATCATTGCTGAGTGGCCAGCAATGAAATAGACATGCCTATGTCACATTGCTGTTTGACACAACTACCCAAAGTCCAAGCTCATGTTAAAATGGTTCTAAGTTACCCAGTGCTTATCCGAAGATGACATGTGAGTTCAGGCGTTTCGATTCATTACAAGCTGGTTAAGACCCTTGTTGATCCTTCTAATGAAGAGCAAACATTTGTCATTTCAGTCAATTAAACTCCACTCATCTGATCCTGAGTTAAGCAAACAAGTCTTTATATGTATCAGTACATGTGGACAGTTTGATACATCCAATCAGATAGAGGCAGAGGAATGTATAACGCTACTTAAGATTCCTGTAGATAGGTAAAACTGAATTACTTTTATAGAAAATCAGCCATTAAATTTACAAAATGCTTAAATAATCCAGATAAGCAAGTTAATATACACAGAAGCAAAAACCTACACCAATAAACAAACGAGTCAACTCATCTTTAAAATACGAGTCAAGGAAAGCTCCCTTAAATAAATCTCCTGTCACAATATTTCAAGATCGTTTTCTGTTCATAGATATAAATTCAAAATGCTTGAGAAGCATCTCTTTCCTTAATTCTTCCAATGATTCCCTCATTTCAGTCAGTAAGGTAATGACCAAACCTACTGCATTGTACCCACCCAGTCAATTCAAGTCAATGGTGCTACAAATTTCAAGACCAGTTTTTTTCTTACTGACTAATAGATATATTTCACATCCATAACTATATAAATTTTACAAGAATAGATGACAACATTTAGAGCGATGTAAAGATCCAAACATACAAGAAACAACATACACATCTTTGGAACAAGAATGGGGTGGGTGGGGGTTGGGGGGTCTAGAATATGCATAAAAATATTTCCGTATCATAATTATCATTATCTATTTTCAATATACATGCATATGGCTAATTCAAAAAACCTATAAGCATTAACAGTAAAAGAGGGTGGGAGACCGTCAGGTGACAGAAGGAAAAGAAATAGTTGTTTGCATTATGGAACATACACATTTTTTATCTACCTGAATAAGTTTGACTTCCAGGCGATAAATGTCTTCCAGAAGTCTGCGCTCCATTATTGCAGTCGGCCCGACACCTCATACCCAGTGTCCGTCCCTCACACAATACGCAGTACACACACATTCCCAATCTCCATTGAACTTTTAAACTGTTATCTTCTGCCCTGGCTATATAAGCACATTAACTTCTCTCCTCGACATAATTATTGGATAATCTACAAGCGCAGCTTAATTCCAATTACACTGGACGATTATCAAATTGGCTTTTCTTCGCTTTTCTGTGCCAGGTGTGTCATACACAAGTGAAGTGGCTATCAGGTGGATATTATATATACCTTCAGTACTTATATACATTTACAAACCATTAAATCTAAGTCACAGATCAATTAACACATCTAGTTCCCATGTCATTTCCAGTACTCTTGCTCTTTTGCAAAACATGTTGTTGCGAGTTAATTATATAACCTCTTTAACACATCCATGTCTTGTTTCTTGTAAAAAAATTTCAAAACAGTCCTTCATCCTGCTGTAACCATGTTTTTGCAGACTTCACAGGGAACATGGAACTAAAAAAAAAAAGCTTCGGAGCGTTTTGGATAACACTATCTAATAAAGCTTTCCTGATGACAATATTTAATCAAATCTGCATGCCCTTGTCCGATAAACTTCCTCAATCAAGATTAGACCTCCAGATGATTTAAACGTACCTGAATATATTAAATCTATAATTTACGACTTGAAAAATCTTCAAAAGGAACATAATGTTTATGGATAAGCATTTAACTTATGAATTTGATATTCAAATTTTCCCCCAAATTCAGAGCAATGTACATCGCAAACTGGATCTATACCATTTAACCCTAAACAAAGTGGGTAAGAATCCAGTCGTCAGATTCAATACCTCGACAGCAATTCGATCAAACACCTGAATTAATCAAAGCATACAATCTACCAATATTAGGATATTTTTGTGACGGATATTAAAACAGAATGGCTTCTCGAAAAAACACCCCAAAAAACTGAGATGAATTAGATTTGGAGCTCAGGAGCTAAAAACAAATACATACAAACTCAGACTAACTGAGAACAAAATCTATCTCTGAATATAATCAAATAAAAGAGGGGAAAAAAAGCTTCAGCAAAAAACAATTTATGTACATTGCATCCAAAAACCAATCATTGCTCTTGAGTTGCAACCAAATAATTAGGCGTCTTAGCAAGGTGTATTAATTCCACTAACAAAATAAGAACAAGTACGTAAAAGAAAAAAGACTTATTTCAGCCATTTCAATACAATTCAATATCCACCATGGAACTGTTGCATCAGCAGATTATGTTTTCTTGCCCTTCAGCACAACTGGGTATCCATAATGGATGATGGCGGATTATAAAATGAACTAAAAAGAGGACATGTAGGTGTTGCAGATAATCTATGCTCAGACTGGTCATTGACAAGAAGCAGTTGTATAAATATGAGCTGCAATTTCACCATCTTTCATAACTGCTCTGGTTTCCATGGACATTTAGATTGAAATTTCCAGCAGCTAATGTCACTTCTTCCTGTTTAAAGTCTCGCACATCACCTTTCAGATTTAATCTAATTTCATTGTAGAACGGTACTGAGGACACTATGTAGCTGTATGTATAGGTCTGACTGACACTCCTTTGAACAACTTCGAGACTTGAGCAACTCTAGACACTCCTTCCAGTTGGTACTTACAAATAAACGCGATGACTTTAGGCAATTTATAATTTGAAAATCCATTAGACTCCAATGGTTTTTTGATCGTTTCAATTGTTCAGAAAGATAAAAAGCATCCTTGAATATAGAATCAAATAGATTAATCCAGTTTTAAATGCACATATAGCATAATTTTCATTTTTGTCTCCATTCAGAGGCAATTCCTTTCAAAACAATTATCTTCATTAGATTCATCTGTTTTCAAGTTTTGGAAAAAAAATATCTTCTAAAAAAATATAGTTTTGAATGGCAATGCCTAAATGACCATTTGGTAACGGATATGGCAGTTGATGTATCCGATGGATTTTCAGTCAATCCGTGATTCCTTTGTGCATGGGTACATAATAATTCTCTCTCTTTCCGATCCATTCACTGCCCATTGATCCACTACTCAGCAGCAATTAACGGGCAATTTCGATGCGTTGACTCCAGAATAGAATTATTCCACATCTTTTTTATTTTCACCAAATTTTCAAAACATCAGGAGCTTCAAATGATTTTCTTTGTAGTATAAGGTATACAATGGCAGATAATAAATACACAAAGAATGGCACTGCAAAAGACCAATGCAAGTACTAGACATCCTGAGTGAAAGATATTCATGAAAATGGACTACGGTTCTATCAAAAACATCCAATTAGAGGTTGAAATGAGAAGATACCCCCACTAGGTTGATGATACTATAGCCATTAACTTCAATGCAGAACTGACTATTTGCCATGGTATTTTTTCATTCAAGTAAGAATTCATTGAACCAACAAAACTCAGCTGCAGCACCAAAAGATAAACTCAAAACAGTCAAAGACATTAATATTAACATTACTGATAATAAATTGCAGTGTAAAAAGCACTAAAACCAAGCTGACTTTACATACTAATTGAAAATTTAATCAAACCACTCTTAAACTTTTATCACATGCAGTGTTTTTATTCATTGAACTTACATACATGTATGGTTATAAAACAAACACAAAACATCCCCTCCCCTCCATTCACCCTTCTACTCCCCCTCCCCCCCCCCCCCAAAAAAAAATTCTCATCACTGCCTTAAAAAGCCCTGACCTAATTTGACCTTTTGACCTCACTGCCTCAAGGTGACACAAAATGATTCATCAGCTGCTGAAACAGAAGCAAATTACTTTCCTGCCTAAATAGTAGTTGTGGGGCATAATTCTCCAGCACATGCTGGGGAGGTATTCTTTTTTTTTAATATTCCTCAGGGATAACACTATTGCCGTAATGAAATCAATGGAGGATTCAGACAACTGCAATTACAAGGTATTTATACAATTTGCCTGGAAATCTTTTTTATATTTCCACAGACAATATCCAATCAATTCCTAATTGTCGATAAATCTTATCCTCACATAACAGGAAACATATCCCAGCTTAATGCAAAAAAACAATGGCAATGATATAATATACTTCTAAACGTAGTGCCATATTGATATGGTCTTTTGTGTCGCCACTGAAGTATGTGATCTGATTTCTGTCTTAACATGACCACCACTCAGAAAACTAAATTAGTTTACCATTTACGGGCAAGTATTTATGAACAGTTGTGTTTAACTACTCCATAAAATATGGAAATTATATTGCTGCAGAGACTTTGCTTTTAGGGAATCAATTTTCAAATACATCACATATATATGCTTGATATATATTGTAGATATATATTATACTGGTAGATATACTGTCTGTGCAAGCCAGAACTGTGGAAGACATTTTAGACCCACATTACATGTTCATGGTCAAACACCAAAGATGAGACAAATGAACCTAATTCTATTGCTTCTCAATAGACATAGTTTTTAATTAAATAATTCTGTCAGCACAATATATATCCTCACATATGGAAAAAAAAACATTGAATTCAAACCTACAATAACTTTGTTATCTGCAATGCTTATAATTAGACCTAGCGGAGTCAGTACACATGGGTTTACATGTGATAAGAAAACGAGACTCCTACCTTGAACTGGACCAGGTACTCTGAGCACAGCTCCTGGTTCTGTCGGACGTCGCCCCTCCCGGTCTCCTCCACCAGGCGGACCAGGCTCTTGTCCATCTCCCTCATCCACCCCAGGAACACCTCCAGGGTACCGTCCAGCTGGGACAGCGAGTTCTTGTTGTTCTGGAGGGACTTGATGTTGAAGGCTAGCCTGTCAACAAAGACCAAAACATGTTAGTAAGTTCATTCTTCTCTCTCTCTCTCTCTCTCTCTCTCTCTCTCTCTCTCTCTCTCTCTCTCTCTCTCATTCTCTCATTACTTTTCATGAATTTTCTTCATACTTCTAAATCATTAATACAAATATCCAGCTATAGATAAAAAGCACTGAGAACGACTGAAACAAATTCACTGCATTCATGTCCATTAAGTAACGGCATATTATTGTGCTGGGAGAAAAAGGAAAAGGATCCGACTGTGTGACTGGTAAAGTACAAAATGGGACCGGCATATTATTGCATTTCCTTAAGTTATATCTGACATAAGCTACTGTTTATTGCAATTTCCATAGCTGAGTATAGGTTATTAGAAGCTAGATAAATGCTTTGCTTTAAGGCAAACTTCAAAATATGGTAACCATAATATTCTGTGAGAAGTTAGTCTGTAGCACTTGTTGAAAATGGGTTGAAGTTTGTACCAGTCTTAACTGTATATATATATAAAGTTGAGATCATAAAAAAATAAAGCAAAACATATACCAGCGAACTGAAAACCTACAAAGTGAAAAAATATACGCAATTTAAAAAAAGTTTCCATGTTAACCACATGAAAAACATCCAAATTAATTAAACAAACAGTGCTGAATCAGCCTAAAATCTCCTCATTTTTAGTTTCAACATTAAAAATAACTGATTTTTCAAAATCTAATTTCACTTTCATAATTTTTGTTTCAGATCAAAATGTATAAAAATTGCTGAAATTTTTCATTTTGAGAATACATTATAAATAGTTTACAACAGATTTGAAATTCAATGAAAGGACTTAAATACTTTTCATTAAAAGCAATTAATGTCTGACTGACTATAATTCGTGTGGTTATAGTTCATTGAAATCAAATGAAAAACAACAGGTGGAGGTCATGAAACTGGATGACTACTTATTATATAAGTTGATGGTTAGGAGACTAAAGGTACTGAGACTGAAAACTTACTACATGTGATGATGGTGGGGAGACAGAAACTTGCTACCTTAGGTGATGGTTAGGATGATTATCAAAGGATGATGGTTGGGAGAATTTGACTGTACAAGATGATGGTTAGGAGAATTTGACTACAAAGAGTGATGGTTGGGAGAAATGGAGAACACAGGGTTATGGTAGGAAGGGTATGACTAACAAAATGATGGTTGGGAGACTTTGTTTACATAGAGTGAATTTTAGGAGACTTTGTCTCAGTGGTTGGGAAAATATAATTACAAAGGGTGAGGGTTGGGTTACGTTTGGAGATTATAACAACGCAAAGTGAGTGTTGGGAGACTGACTACAGACCTGTGGAGTAGGGTGGACCAGCGGTTCATGGCCTTCTCCAGCTGTAGCTTGATGTGACTGGTGTCGTCTGTGGAGTACTCGTCTATCAGCTTACTGGCCAGCTTCTTCAGCTTGTCAATGATTCGCTGTCTCTCATCAACCTCCGACTGCAGTTGCTGTTGCAATGTGTGGGGAAGTGTTAATAAATAATCATTTCTCTGTTTTGAAAGCATGGAGCAGAGCTTAAATATAAATGCATCTTTTTGTCAATGACCATATTGTTTCATTTCTTTTGGCCATTATATACATCTTTGTTACAGTGTATTTGCTCACAAACAGACACAACTAAACATATTATGTAAACTTATCAAAATCTTTGATTATTCACTGCAAGATTTGATTTGACAACTGCTTTCTGGTAATAACTTATCATGACATGCTTTAATTTGCTCAACTAGAAACGCCAACTAATTACAACTTAATCAAAACAGCACCAGCTATGGCCAATTACATGAAATATTGAGTTACTGGCATGCTAACAAATTTGCTACCACCATATTCAATGTACAATTTGGGTTTCATTTGTACTTTCAACCATATTAATGATTCTCTACTGGACCAATCAGAAATCTCATGAATACTGATACCCATAATGATTAGAAAAGATTTCAGAGTTGATCCCAGGTCAAATATGCATGTTGTATAATGTAAGACAAGACAATAATTTCAGCCAGAACAGGGGCATTTGCTATATTGCTTTAATACACTATTATTTCTCATGTTTTAGTTTATGTTGGTCCTTGATGCTTTGAGTGGTTGGCATTACTTTCTGTTTATGTAATTTGTATGTCTTACTTTCTGTTTAGATATCTATTGCTTTCACTTTCTGTTTATGCAGTAAATAGATCTTACTTTCTGTTTAGCTATCTGCTGGTTTTACTTTCTGTTTACACTGTGAATTACTCTTACTTTCTGTTTAGCTATCTGCTGGTCTATGTTGGTCCCTGAGGCCCTGACTGGGTTGGCATGGAGATCCTCCTCGATCTGTCCTAGCCAGCGCTCAAACTCCGCGTGCATCTCGTCAAACTGCCGGCACTCCAGCAGCATGTCGTCCAGCTGGGTCTTCCTCTGATTGACATGTGACAAGGCCTCTTCCCAGTGCTCTTGTAATTTCTCCGCTGAAATTATTCAAAGAGCATTGCCCCTTGTTATATTTGCATAAGCAGGCCTTTTTGTTCTTTCAAATCTGTGGCAGCATTTAGACTTGTGGGGCAATGGTGTAATTATCTGGTTAACACATCAAATTAAAGTTAAAATTGAAGCTGGTCTAAAGTGAATATACACTCCCTTAAAGTTGGACAAATGTATAATTCTTTTATCCCATGACAGAATAAGATAGGCTTAACATCAAACATAAATTAGACAACCAAAGTCCATGATCTTAAGATAATGGTTCCATGTCCCTGATTTGACCTTTCACCTTGACCCCTCACCTCTGTCCTTGAGGATCTTTTTGTCCTCTTCACTCATCCTCTGCTTCTGCAGATCTCTGGCTGTGCTTAGAACTTGTTCCAGCTGGGGCCTCTTTGACTCCATGTCTTGCAAAACATTCTGTTCAAAAAGAAGGTAAACAATTGCACTTTTGTCTGTTTTTTCCTTTCCATGACCATTAAAAAAATCTTCAGTAAAAGGTGGACACAATCGCGAGTTTCTATTAAAAAATCAAACATCAAAATTAAAGTCTAAAAGCACTGCTTTGCAAGCTTGTATGATGATGGTATTTCTTTGGTATTCAAAGACATTTTACAGTTATTTTTGTTCCTCACAATATCTGGTTTAATGCAAATATTACTTTAAAGAAAATTCAGACTGTCTTTGATGTTAAAGAAAATCAATTTTGTGACATTTATACTTCTAACATTTTAGTGAATGTGTTATACTTCAATCTTTTTCTTTCCTCCTTATTATCCTAATACAAAAGTGCTAGAGATATTTTAATCTTACATGGTTACATGAAAACACAACTGTTACAGATATTTTTGTGATATCAAAAAAGTTTACTGATGATGAAAATGTACCCAAACCACTTAAATCTAAAACCTACTCATTTCGATCTTCATCTTGCATTGAGCAATATAGTTAAATTGATTGTAACTATGTAATTATCTAAAGGAAAAAAATACTACTCAATAAGAAATGAACAGGCCATCCTGACCTTTCATAAAAAAAAATAAAACTGTAATATAAATACAGGATCTAAAACAGTCATTTTATAGTCTTTTAGATAAGCTCTTGTACAAGGAAAGAAAATAAGGGAAAGGGAAATTACAGCACTCGGTAGACATAATAAATATTTCAGTTCAGTGTTAATTGTAGGAAGACATTCCTAAGTTGTGGGGATAATGTACCAAGGGATCGTTGGTTGCGAAGTCAGCTGATTGATTTTCCAATGTTAATGGGATAAAATCGCTTAAGTACCCAATAATTAAACTTGATTCATTGAAAAAAGAGTGAAGACTACAAAATAAAATCCCAATACTGCTGTCCAGACATTTTAATTTACTCATCTGTCTCTGTCTCTCTGTCTCTCTCTCTCTCTCAACACATCAAGATGAAATGAATATACCACTAAAAGACTCTCAGAAATCCTTATTCTATAAAAAGTGAAGAACACAATTCACAATTCCTTCATAAAATACTTATTAATGATGAGATCACGACGGATCATAAAGAAAAAAAATATTAGTATCTCCTTTTAATGTTTTTTTTCTTTTTTTACTAAGAAACTTTTAATATTCATTTATACTTGAAAAAAAAAAAAAAATTGAAAACTTACAACAGATTCAAAATACCCAAATTCAAAAAGTTATAACCACATCACTCAATCAATTATGTCTGAAATTATTGTTAATGGTATAATTGAAAGCCAGACAGCTGCATCAAAATCATCAAAGAAAGTTGAACCATTCAATTGCTGTCACCAAAAAGTTACGAATTTAGCATTAGAATAACCAATCAGAAACACTGCCAAACTCAAAATGTTATATTTTCGGTGAAAAACACGAGTTAAAATTAACAACCGGCCACCAGATGTCAATCAAGTATAGAGGAAAGAATAGTGAGTGACCACCTTTTAAAGAAGAAATATATACAATAATTGAACTTCTAACATTCAGAAAGCTCCCTCAATAATACTTACAAGTAGCTGTCCTGACAGAAACCACTACATTGTACAGAACAATAGGTTCATGTTAATGAATGCTTCCAAATTCAAAGTATCTTGTAATATATTGGACATGTATTTCCCGTCTGGACACTCCCCGCCCACCCCCCCCCCCCCCCACCCCCCCTTTTCATTAAAGCAATGATAGTAAATGTAGTGTACTCGAGAAACATTAAGGATTCTTTTAAATCCAAACCCCCCAACCCCAAATAACACAAAAAACAAGAACACCTCAAAAACATTATAACAAAGAAAAGTGATTAAAAGCAATGTCTCATTGAATATCTATTGAATAACAATCTGTGCTACTAACATAGATGCAGTGTGAACAGAATAGAGGAAAACAAAATGAACCCAATGGCTTGTATGATGACAATGATGAGATACAAACAAGAGCAGCAATCAATGAAGATCTCCAACATATACGGATATATACATACATGCTATAAATCAAAACAAAACACACATCAACGCAAACAGAAAAGAAAAGAGTAGTTCTCTCAGGATATTCTACAACAGAAATTACACAAAAGTGTGCTACAGACCAAACTAAATTCAATGTGCAAAGCAAAAATCAAAGTAAGAGTTATTGCCCTTTATTCAGATCTCTCATATAATACACAAAATCAATGTTTAAAAAAAATTTCTCCCTCACTTTATCATCAAAACAATGGTATTCTCAAAGTTTTAGTTACCACAGCCCCATTAAATCAAGCTCTGAACTCCAAATCATCAAAAAGAGAATACAACACACACCATTCTACACAGCAGACAACAACAAAACGAAAGGGGGGAGGAGGAAGGAAGGGCGGAAGGGAAGGAGGTAAGTTACTGGGATATTAGTAATAACAGACCTTAAGGATCAAAAGTTGCTCATAAATATCACTGATCAGTGCATGCACAGCTTCAAAATCGAGCGTGCTCAAATCGTGCTGCGTCAAATCCATACTCGCACCGCACTCGCGCTTAGTCTACCACATAAAGCAAAGGACATTTGGTGTGTACATGTTATTGATGAAAAAAAAGTTACAAATTATAAACATCCACAAAACGGTAAAAAAAATTGACATTTAGATAAATTTCATTAGGAGTCAAATTCTTTTCTTTTTTTAATAAAAGTACAAAGCATGCAGGGTATCTAACTATCAACTGCACAGCATCTCTAGGATATACCTTTTGTTTCATGATGGTCTGTTCAATATCGGAAATATCTCCCACGGTGACCCTCTGTGACTTCAGCATCCTCTCCAGGAGAGTCAGCCAATCACGGAGCTCGGCTACAGACCGGTCAAAGTCCAGGATCAGTGAACTCTGGTTGACCTCTGTTGTCTGCCTGGTTTCTATGACAACTGTCTGTTGCATCTGCGAAACTTTCACTAAAACAAAAATAGCAGAGTCATGAGTTAAAAGATGGGAAATAAAAGGTACACTATATTTTCATAACCAAAGTCATTGTCCATCGATATGAAATTATCAAGGATCAAAAATTGTCCTTTCAAAATAAACAGAAAAAATTCTCAAACAACCATATGATGATTTTTTGTAGATATAAATAAAATTATAACTTACCTTGAGTCAAAACTTCCTCTAGGAAGTTGTCTGTAACTGGTTTGATTCTATCCATCAGTCCCTGTAATTTCTCCCAATCAGAATTGACCTCGTTGATTTGGTGCTGAATGCTGTCTGGCATGACCACTTCCTGTTCGGCACACTCCTCCATCAGGTCCCCGTACTGACTGTTGATACTGTCCACATTTTCTCTGTGAGATTCTATGGCTGCTCTTGTAGACTACAAGATGTATAAAAAGATGTCAGAAACTAATATTTTAAATATATTTGTACAACATTCATATAAACAATTAATATCCCCAATACCAGCAATAACTGTAGCTTACAAATTCAACATTATTAAAAAAAAATATAGTTAAAATTTCCATTAGGGAGCTGCAAATGTTTAGCACTAAAATAAAAAATAGTTTTATCAAATGAATTAACGAATCAATAAGTTAATTTTACCTGTGGGTCTACAACGATGGAATCGTCTTGGTCGACTGAGGTGGCAGACACTGGGCAGTGCTGGGCCTCCAGAAGAGCCCGAGTGGCGGTCAGCCACTGCTGGAGCTGGGACACCTCGCTCTGGAACTGCTGCAGTTTGTGGAGTCTCTGCTCCGTCCGTGAAATGTGCTGTGGGATCTCTCCTGCCACCTGAAGCAGGCAATCTCATTGAATTAGCATATACAAAAAAAATACTGTGGAATCATTAAATTTCGTGGGGGCCAATTTTCGTGGATAACTTAAGTTTTACAGGTTCGTGGGGACGTGGAGGATGTTATTTCGTGGATGAGAGGTACCCACGAATTCCACGAAAATTGAGCCACCACAAAATCTAATGATTCCACAGTATTCTATGTATTTAGAGCTCATCTGACATAAGCCACATATAATGAATAAAACATTATAGTTTTTTGTTAAATCTATTTAAATCTAAATGCTATTGTAGAATCATAAATGCATATCTTGAAAATTTCCTTCATCTTTCATGGTTATATAGATAACCCTTTCATTATTGCAGTCACTGTAAACTACCTACAAACGACAACTACCTACAACGCAGTAATCTCTTATCTCTGTTTGACCCTGAGTCTATATCTACAATGACCTTGACAATTAACCTTTGTTGACCCCTGATTCCCAATGACCTTGAAAATTGACAATTTGACCTCTATTTGACCCCGAGTCTACACTGACCTTGACAATTACCTTCTGTTGACCCCTGATTCCATAGGGACCTTGACAATTGACCTCTGTTTTACCCCGAGTCTACACTGACCTTGACAAAGCGCTGGTTCAGGCTGTCCAGGTCCTTGTGGATGTTCTCTTTGTCCCCCGGGGTGAGGGTGGTCTCCCTCAGTAACTTCTCTCCCTTGGTGTTGATCTCCTGTAACATCCTCCTCTTTCCTTTCACCTCATCTTCCTTGTCCTAATCATATATGATAAAGTTGTGATCACATTGAAAAAATAAATTTTAAATTTTTCGAATGGTTAGACTATTTTTGCCAGAAGTTAAAACCAAAAATGCTGAGTATGTTGACAAAGCTATTAATTTATTGCATCTCTGCATTATTAATTTCAACAAACATCATAAAAAACAGCAAATTTCTAACTATACCCACTCCCTTTCCCATACAAAACCCATCTCCCCCCCTCCAACCTCTCACACATAATGGATGAACAAGACATGAGATCAAATCAGCATGATTGAACATGAGGCCTTCAACTCCAATTCAAATTATATGTATATATACATACACTATTGTACACAAACTTTCAGACCTTGATTTTTTCCAGTGTTTCGTCCAGGCTCTTTTCATCCAGAGTAACATAACTGGCCAGGACATTTTCTGTCTCGTCAATCCACAGAAAGAGTTCATCCATTTCTGTGGAGAAATCTGAAGTCTTCATTCTTTCTGCTGAGCTAAAGTCAAAATAGAAAATAAAATGAAAATTAAAATATGCATCCAATATTAAAAATAAAACTTAAATATGTTTTCACTTTGGGTGCATGTTCCAATGAATAAGATGGAAAAAGACTATTTATTTTATCATAAAATTTACATTTTTCAAAACTGTCCAAATTTCAATTCTGAGTAAGAAATCAGTTTTGTTAGGGGGTTGGGATGAGAGGGGTGGAGACTGTATGTGAAAGTGGTTATAAATACAACAGAATTGATATAAACAAGAGTCCCATGATTCCCTGACCATATCATTTTTATGCCTCCCCTCTCACCTGTCTGATGGGTGGAGCACCGCCTGACAAAGCTTGTCCCATCGCCGGTTGATGTGGTCCAGTTTCTCCCTCAGGGTACAGGCGTCATTCTTGTTAGACTGTTGGATCACCTCCCCTCCCTCAGCATTCATGTTGTTCAGGATGTTCTGATGACTCTTGATCCCAGAACTCAAATCCTACAACATGGTATTGGTTATTATATAAATGATTATTTACTTGATCCCAGAACTCAAATGCAACAACATGGTGTCGGCTATAAATGATCATTTACTTGATCCCACAACTCAAATCCTACAACATGGCATCGGTTATAAATGATTATTTACTTGATCCCCGAACTCAAATCCTACAACATGGTTCTAGTAATGAACAATCGTCATGGTCTCGGTAATAAACAAACACCAGAAATCATCAGAAACACCACAAACAAGCAATCACTTAATGGGACTGGGTTGCATGTTATGGCCATTTTATAGCAAATCTCAACCTCCAATATAAGGAGAGTTTGAGGAAATTCTATTGAATGTCATAAGGAGTTGAATCAATTATCACAAAAAATGCAAGTGATTTCAACTTTGGTAAACAGAAAAATGTTAATAGTTAAGTACAGTATATTAAGTAATTCAAGTTTGAAGATGATTACATAGACTGATTATAGACCACCTAGCCTCCATAACTTAATTAAAACAAGCTTAAGTTTTTTCCCACATGGTAACAGTACCTCATATGCTGCTCTCCCCTTTCTCTCCAGGTCGGCCTCAGCAACCAGCAGCCATGTTGTCACCTGCCTCATGTCTGCATGGAATCTCTCCCATTGCTTGGAGTCTGAGGTCCACGTCCTGAAACAGAGGAAACTCAGGTTAATATTTCCCATCACTACATAAATCTCAGAACCTCTAAACTATCATAAAAGTTTAAACATGAATGGCCTTAAAACCCTTTAGTCCTACGACAGAGGAAAAAGTCTGGTCAACATTTCTATCACTTCCCAATTCCAATGAACAATTTTTGAACCCAAAATCCTAAATTATCCTCATTTCCATCTCTCTATAGAAATCTTCCAAAACAACGCAACTTTCTAGAAAACCAAAAAGTCACAAGATCGTTTATCCAAGAAAACAAATAAACCAAAATCCAATTTAGAACTTTCATTGATTTGTTGGACTGAATGATATGCATGCAGTCATCTTGCCTCACGAAAAGCTTCCATCGAAATTCAGCATCATAATTCAATAAGACTAGCCCATGAGCACAGCATAAATATATACATTTCGCCAGTACATACACTGGTATTAACAATCACAAACTCCCCTAAATCAATATCAGTTCGGCTGGATATACTGAGCCATTTGCCATGTACTGGCATCAGGTCATAAATACTTGGAGAAATGCATGCAATGTAAACAGTGTCTTGAGGTGGTGTCTGAACCAATGGTCAGATGAAGTCAATTATTATAGTAGTACAAAGTGTCTAGATGGTCAGAATGTCTGTATTATATACAGCATCTGTGTACTAAAGAGTCTGGCATATGCTTAATCTCTTAAGAAAGCCAAAAAAAAATAAAAATACAAAGGAAAACTGAGATTTGTCTCATACAGTGTAACTTCTAAGGGTCCTATAATATTTTTACTCCAATTTAAAGGTTAATAATTATTTTAAAGTAGTGTATAATTCATGTAGTGCTATTTATTGATGTTTGTAATCTGCTCTGCTGAGTGGAATAAATATAGCAGAAGATTGTGGCATTTGAAATCAAGATATGATCTGAAGTCATTGACCAAGGTCAAGGTCACATCATCAATGTCAAAGAAACAATAGACTTCAGCTTGCAGATAAGAGCATTATATTGAGGATATTGATGACCTTGACCTTATTCAATAACCTCACACCAGGGTCATGCTACACTCTAAAATCAAGAGTCTCTGGTATTTGTCTACTCACAACAGTTATAGACATGAAAGTAAGGTGGACAGGCAGACTGACAGATGGATAGATGGACATGATGAATCCATTATGTTTCACTTAAAACTTATGCATTAGCCTTTGTGATGTGTTATAAAAAAATCTTCAAAATATGATCAATACCATGAATATATCCCAACCCCCAATACTTCATGGTACACAAAAAGTTTCTTATGAAATCATTTAGAACCCACCCTAAATGATATTTCAAAGGCAACAGAGCTCTAGTCTGGATGCTATATTTATTGTTTTTTGCCCTACCTGTCTTTCTTCTCCTGCACTGCCTCATACAGAGCCTCCCATCTCCTGTTAATGGCGTCCAGTTTCTCCCTCATCCCTTTGGCATCCAGCATGTTGGATTGTCCTATGATGTCATTTCCTGTTGTGTTCATATTGTTTAAAGTGGTCTGATGGGTCTGCAGTCCATTTTTAATTTCCTAAATAAAAAGGTCCAATTTGGATTACCAATGCAGTGACTACAATGCAGGTACTCTGCCTTTATGACCATTAATAGTATGGACTTGAACTTCATGACAGGATTTCCAATTTTTAATCTTGCTAGCATCAGTTTTACATGCAAAACTTT
This sequence comes from Magallana gigas, assembly GCF_963853765.1. Taxonomy (NCBI): domain Eukaryota; kingdom Metazoa; phylum Mollusca; class Bivalvia; order Ostreida; family Ostreidae; genus Magallana; species Magallana gigas. Next base: position 23,552,244 of record NC_088861.1, read on the forward strand.
TACTGATTTGTAAAAGAACATATCTTATACTCCTAGTGTAAACATTTCAAATGTATGTATGTATAGGCAAGTTTCTGACTAAGGTGTTCAAGGTTAGCTAATTACTGTAAGTTAATTACTCGTTAATAATTTTTTTTCAAACAAGGACACCACTATCTGTGCATTGGTCAGTACCTTGTGTGATGCGTCCCCATTGTTCTCTAGGTTGGATTCGGCCACTAGCAGCCACGTGGTGATCTCCTTGAAGTTCGCATGGAACCGCTTCCACTGTTCAGAGGCTCGCGTCCATCTCCTGTAAACACACAGAGTGATCTCTATAGTTCATAACCTCTTATACATGTCAACAGTCAATAAACTTAAGTGAATCTACCAATTTCACTTAATAATCCATTGCCGAAATGGACCCAAATTCCATTAAGAATTCCATACACAATTACTATTTTCCATTCACAGAAGTTTTCCGACTGTCTCTGTCAGCATACAAGGTTGACTAGGTCACAGAGACATATCTCGATCTTCTTCAAACTCCCCATAATACTTAATTCAATAACAAATTGCACAGGAACCGAGCTCAAAATACACTAACTTCCCAGCCTTTGATACAACATACAGATGCAACAATCAAGAAGCTAGTCAATCAATATAGGAAGCCCACCAGAATACAGGAATACCATTCCTTTTACTAACCTTAGCTCAGAGAAGCTATTTTAGATGTGCCATAGGGGCAGAAATAGTTTCAGGGAATGTAAACAATGGCCATTCTGAACGCTCATTGTCTAAACCAATCAGGTCGTACTAACCACCTGCATCTCGGCTAAACCTTGAGGAAGAGCTGCATGTGTACTCAATGACCCCAATAAATCTGTAGTATATCAACATAGCGGAAACCAAAGGCAGCTCTTTTGAGTGTAGAAGAAGCACAATTGGATAGTTCAAGTATTTACAAAATTTGACCTGGTCAGTTGATGATAATAGCTATATAGGCTGCACTGTACAAGTCTGTCTCAGTTGTCTTAATTGCCCGGGTTCCACTGTATAAAGTAAACTTATTACCAATAGATATATATACAGCATACACATTTTGATTTGCTACTGTTACAGCTAGCCAATGAATTGTTGATAATGAACTATGTCTAAGTGATCAAGGCTCTGACACAAGGGTGTGGCAACTTCTGTTTAGTCTTAGTTGTAATGGTAGGTGATGTTTCAAACATTGAAAGTAGATATACCCCTACCTTTAACCCCTCCCCCCCCCCTTTTTTTTCCTCTTTAATGAACAAAATATAGTTTAATATTCAGATAATTAAGCTAGTTTTCCTGCTATTGTAGATACTGTTGACTTAAAATTGTCATGGATTAGGTAAACAGATTTATATCAATTTAATATAATTTCCTCTTTAATGATTGAGCTTTTTGGCTTTTAAGGGAGAAAGAGTGAGAGTGTATAAGTTGTACTTCCTTAATTTGAACTGGGATGTAAATACATGTACTTCAACATATACATATTATATAAATAGTGCCTGTTTGGGAGGGTAACAGTTGAAATTGACACCCCGAGAAAACCATTGTCAACCGACGCGAAGCGGAGGTTGACAATGGTTTTCGAGGGGTGTCAATTTCAACTGTTATCCTCCCAAACAGGCACTATTTATTTTGTTATACTGAATGTCTTTTTTAAAAATTTTAAGAAAATTTTACTGCTTTTATATAGGAATAACGTGAATTCTACAGCGAACCGTACGCGCATAATTTTCGCGCATGTAACATTTTTTAATGTTACCCGTTGCCAAGTGCGTTGCTAACGCTGAGGGTAATAGTAAATATTATTAACTGCGTCTTAACCAATCAGATTTCAGTATTTAACATGAAAGTATAACAAATCTATATACTACAGGTAAATCTGGTATACATAAGTGATATCAATTACTGTGGATAACCTGTCAATAAATACTGTATATTTCCTATCTGTCAGCTACACCTTAACCGATAAACTTTGACAGGTGTCATTGCAAACATATTGATACTCCACACTATCTACCACATAGACAATTACAAGGTATAAAAATCTCAGAATACGTTAAATGTCTCTCAAGTTTAATTACCTCTCATTTCTACATTATAATATAAGTACTGCTGTTAAAATATGAGAGCTAGACATATGTAGGAAGTTTCTAGGTAGCAGTGTTTATTATTTTTTCCTTAATATTTTCACTGAATGAAGGACCTGTAAACTACATTTGATCAAAACCAGCACAGCAATAAGATCAGTTAATTAAAAACTCTGCTATATAAACAATTAATTAAAAAAAATTAGCTTACTATCCTCCTATTCTTTCTTTCTTTCTAATGTGTTCCAATTTTTACCAAAAAATATATATTTACTCTGAAGAAAATTCAACAATATGCATCTATCATCAGTTTTCCTGACTGTGCAATACAATCCTTACATTGTTGAAAACAATCCCTAATCTGGCTGTTTTTTGGGGTATTTTTTTTTTTGGGGGGGGGGGGGTGTCATTTAAAAACTTACTTGATTAACTCTGGATCATAAGGCACAGTGATTATCCTGTTATGAATCTGAGCCATATTTTTCACACTCTCCAATGAAACTTTTTTTTGTTCACAAGATCACTTTATATAATTAAAATAAACACTAATTAAATCTACTCCAGGTGAGAAATCCTTCCCATTTTCAACGGAGACATACACTGACACACCAATGAACACGAGAGTGTGTATGTTTGTGAGGACCTTTTGCCGTAGTGGTCCTAATCTACACCCTGAGATAATCAGGTCACTCAGTCGACATCCTCTTTATAAACGTAAATCAAATAAGTCTAACTTTCTTAATGCTTATTTTTTTTTCCAATAGTTTGCTTGCAAAGTGTTTGGTCCATGCATTTAAACTTGTAAACAAATTACAACTTATACAGTGAGAGGAGAGAAAGATGGAAAAAGAGAGATAGAAAGAATTTCATGCATGTTCTCCATGTTCTAGATATCACTAAATGACACATATTCAAAAAATTGCAAGGTTTTAAAAGGAAACCAAACATCTTTTCAATTTTTTTTCCTACTTCTTTTTAAGAAGAATAAAAACTTTTCATCCCCAACAGAAAAGAAAGCGGAAAAAAATGGGGGTCTAAAATCATCATTAAAAAGTCAGTGCAAAGTATGTTAAATATTGACTTAAAATCATAATATGCACCCGAATGTGGAGTGTGTAATTAAAGGGAAATCGTAATTCTTGTGCAAATAGAATGCTACAGTCTGCTGAAAGGGTGACTTTGGAAGTCGTGCTTTCTACACAGAGACATTGCTTGACTTCTTTTTACCCCTCTACTTTTTCTCCTTCGAAAAATTAATTCAGCCCCATTACGGAGAATGCGAAGAATGCAAAGTCAAGCAGACATTAGGTGGCCAATCTGAGGGCCCTTGTAGTGTTTGATTGCTGAGGGACACTTTGTAGAAGATTGTATTCAAGCAAATTTAACCTCTAATAGACTCGATACACACACTTCAATATTCAATAAATCATTCGATTCTACAATCATTGCGACTTGTGGTTTTTCTAGAGCCGTCTGTTGTACAAGCATGTTACATATGAGAGAGTGTTTTAAAACTTGCTATTTTCAATTAGTTGTTAATTTTATCTGAGCAGGTAGATACAGGTATGTCAAAAACCAACTATTAAAAATTTATTTTAAGATAATTTTCCTCCTAATAAAAAAAGGAAATGCAACACCTTAAAAAAACCCCCAAATAAACAGAAAACTTACACAGATTGAAACAATCATTATTAGTAATTTGTGAATACCGGTATTTATTCTAAAATTCTCTAAGAAAATGTATGGACACAATGAACCCCCATACATCACATGACAATTGTTATTTTAAATGGGGAATTACGGTAACCTAGAGTCTACAATGGCTAAATGAAGCGTATAATTCATCCGTGTGACAGGGTCCTCCCACCCTTATCTTGTCCCTGAATACAGACATCGGTAGTGGGCCCCCCTATCATTAAATCTGTCCAATCGGCCTCGATCAGGACATCCCAGGTACAAGGGGATTATCCTCAGACCTGAAAGGACCTCCCGTAAAATATCATTAAGACTGCAAAGCCAATCGAATCTCTCTAATCATCTAATGGAACAAGAGGATTCCCCCTAGAGGATCTCGCTGACCCCTGTTGACCCCACAATGACAGGCGGGTGACAAGAATTAGTCTCAAGTGAGGTCACCTGTTGTCGAAAAATATTGCCTTAAAGCATTTACGATAATAAATCAGCTCTAATTTCAAAAAAAATAAAAAAAAAATAGAAAGGTCGCCTTCAACTTTTCTGGCACTAATCAAGACACTTTAAAAAAATTGGCACAGAGGGGAACAGAAGTCCTTCAGTCCTTGCAAAAAAGACTTTGTTAGCACAAAGGAAGACATCGTTAGCAAAATCATTACGCAGCAAATAGTTTGAATTTCTCTACAGATAATGATGAGAGATACAGAGATCCACCAAGACAAAGGGCTTCATTCAATACACACATCTAGGTCGATCAGAGATCTTGATATGTATCTGTGTGTCGACCATTAAAGTCCTGAAGTTCCAGGTGTGACATATTTTTCTGCAACCCAATTCTACATATATTGGTGATTCTTCATTACAAATACATTAAACCTTAATTATCCCAGATTTTAAAGTCTGTTTTTTGGATATAAAGAAGTGACATATTTTATTCAATCAATTCTATATTGGTGAGACCATAACATTAAAAAAAGTTATCAAAAATTTTACAGTCTATGTTTCAAATTAGATGTAGGTCTCCTATTTGCAGTCAAACAAGTGGCCTACTTGAAAAAATACTAACTACTGTGAAAATTCAATTAAAAACTAATTTCATATGTTAACATCACACAAATCCTGGCCATGGACCTAAATGTGACAAGGTCGACATAATCAATAAATATATACATCAAGTCCCGGGGCTAGGCAGTTCAATCGGACTCCTCCAAGGACGACAAAACCCCTAAAGCTCTTTATGGCTGTACAGAATCTGATCATCATTACCCAATGGGATTCAACCCTCCCCCTAATTTGTGGCCCCTGAATCAGATTTTGTTTGTTTTCATGCCGATCCTAGGCTTACCCATCAATCATATTATATTTTCATGAAATCTATATTGTGATCAAACTCTTTCTAAAGACGTCCAATTACCATAAAGATTATACAATCCCCAAATGTTCCATCACTGATAAAATCCTTAAAATTTCATATTTCAAGCTACATTGAACGTAATTTTAATTCCCCTCAGCATTTTATCCATTTACTAGCCTTTTAAGAACTGCCAAGAAATAAACAATACCCCACATGAAACTGAATATTAACAATAAATATTTTGTTAGCTATATAGACTGTAATTCCCCTCAATTATTAACTCTCTAAGAACTGACAAGAAATGAACAATGTATCGTACATCGGACTTAACATCAACATGGCTGCCTTACTTGTGGGAGGTGTTGAACTGTCCGTTGATCTGGGTCCAGTCCGCGCGCAGTTGTTCCAGCGTTAGTCGTACTCGGCCCGCCTCCTCCGGGGAACACTTGGGCAGGATTTCCTGTCTCTGCTGCTCCAGCTCTTCCATCCGTGGATGCAGGTCCTCCAGTTGGCTTTGAATTTCCTAAATAAATAAAACTTAATTTATAAACATACATTCATTACAAGACCTATTCTTTATATTTTTTTTCATCATTTTCCACTGCATTTTTGTGTAAAACCACTGAGATTTCCATAAAACAAAGAAACTGCTTGCCTAAGAAATGGAAAATTTTTATTTCTGAATCAAAGCAAGGAATTCAAAATACGACTTTAAAACCTCAAACATATTTTTGCAATTTGAAGGCACATTTTAATGAAGACTTAAGTGTGATTATTTCCACTGACAGTTCAGCAACTTCTCGGCACTAGCTAGCTGAAACTTTTTCAGCTGGCCAGTTTAACAAAAGTTTTATTGAAGTGAGCTAGCTTTGGCAAATTCAAGCAGTTTTTCATTCAAAACAAAGAGGGATCATTAATATGAGCTAAAACATGTAGATACCCCCTCTATGAAAAAAGTCAAATCTACTTGAAAGACGGGATGATACACTGACAGAAGATATTATTATAGTGATATACCACATATCCAGTAATTTTTGCGATAATCTAATTTTTCTTTTTTTTGCAATTACTTTTACATTTATATTTAGGCATGTATTCTTTGCTATAGGAAACTTTTTAAATTGCAAAAAATGCCTGATCCAAATAAAAGAGTTACACATTTTCCCGAATTTTGTGACTCGTAAAAATAACAGGATATATGGTACATCTGATCACAAGTCAACAACGATATGACCCTTAAGTTATTCATTAAGAAGGAAATAAAAGAGATAATGAAAGTAGATATTTTCAATAAATATACCTTTTTACTATACCTTTCCCTTTTAGAATTGACAATCTTAAAGTATATTTAGTTCTTGTATATCAAAAATCTAATATACAGTGTAACACTTGGTGTAAAGTACGTGAAATGCTGAGGCAAACAATTTTGAATGTAATGTACTATAATTCCAATCATATAATTCCAATACGTTTAAAATACTATATAAAATAAGGGAAAAATCAGACTGCTATGCTGTTAGCCTAAATTCATTATTGAAGCAAGTTCACTGTTACCTTGCTTTTAATGCATGATGAATGCAAAGTGGTCTATTTATCAAAAGATTTCCCGATTTGTACCTTGAGTAGATCGCCTTGTTGCTCCACCTCATCGTACAGGTTCCCCTGCAGAAGATGGGACAACAGCTTGGTCTGTACGTGAGATAAGTCCTCCACCAGTCTCTGTAGATCGTGTAAATACTCCACCGCCGACTTCCCCGACATCCTCACCAACCTGGACGTCGCCACGCCGCTGGGCTTGAACATCATTGGTCGATCCGGGGACGTGACGTCTCGGCGCCCTTTGACCTGCTGGCTGATGTCCTCCCATCGTTTGTTTAGTCTCGAGATATCCTCCTCTACCAGCGAGCCGGCTCCTTTTTTGCTTAGATCCTTCGTTTCTTCATTGACGGTGTCCAGTTTTACTTGTCGCCGACTAAGTTCTTCCTCAAATGCCTATTAAAATAAACATGCACCAATTTGGTTAAAAAGTTTTTCAATTTTTTTTAATTTATCACAATTCATTATCTTTATAGTAGATTTAGATGTTGTCAGACTTCTGTATATATCTTTGCAATGATAAAGACCAAATAATTGCATTATAATCTCCTGCTTAAAAAATAGTGTTTTTGGAAAAAAATATCCGAACTTTCCCACGTGAACATTATCTTACATTGGTTCCATTCCAGACAGAATTTTAATTCACAGAATTACAAGGTTACAAAGTAACAATCATTTCTTTCAGAAATGACAAAAAACCACTGAACAGTTGGGAAACTCGTTTTTCTGCACACTTCAATTTGGAATCAATTTCTTTCTTTATGCAGTCACAAATTGCAATCACAGAGAAACCACTACAGAACTTTCCATGTGAAGATTACATAATCTTGGGGCCTGACGTAACTGTAAGCATCTAGTGTACAGCCGACAGTGAGGAGGTATAATGTTCCCTGCAATTAGTCTGCTACAATTGCACTTTTGATATATCCTGCTTGCTAATTGCTTTGAAAACATTTCTATAATATATTTTTAAACCAAATATTTTCTTTATCCTATTTAAGAAAAATTTCATATAATATCATAAAACACTGATACCTTTAAAAATAAAGAGAGAGAGAGAAAGAGAGATAGAGAGAGAGAAAGAGAATATAGATATCAAGGGCAATAACTCCTAAATAGCAAACTCAGAGCAAACACCTGCAATTACAGAATTCATTTCTATTATCATAAATCAACTCATTTATCATATACTTGTCTCAATATCCAAACTCCGTAGGTCACCATCACAGCTATGTAGCAGAGCACAAGGAAAATGGCACCCATGGCAACCAATGTAAACACAGCTGGAATGTCCATTTTGTTTCTTAATCAGCTGAAAATCATTTCAGAGAGATTAAATCCATCAGAGGGCAGAAATATCCCATCTACCACAATGCCTTCAGTCAAGGTGTTTTCCCTTATTTCTCTATTCTAACACGGATTTTAAATTTCTCATGTTGGTAAACTATATCAGATATCTAATGGTCAATTTAGTCCTTTTTTCATCATGTATCCATAATCCTTTGATGAGTATTGATTCATCACAAATAATAATCCTCGTTTTCTACCATGTCTTTCCTTCGTGATTTCAAATCATCGCACACCTTTCTTAAGAAAGAATTTAGTCCAACTGCACAATTAAGTGAATGTTTGAAGCTTCCAAATGACCATTGTTTGTTGATATTGACTGCATCTTTATGCAGGTGCAGAATAAAATATTCAAACACATAAAACTTTCTTTCCTTGGAATTAAAGAGATAGTTCCGCCATCACAGATTATTTTGCTAATGCTCGCAAACACATTGACTTAGCAAGGTCTTGATTAATTTATCTTTCCAGGAATAATTCCACTCCGAAGGAGGAATTATGATCCATCGTTGCACAGCATATTTTACTTGAATACATAGATTGTGATTATTACTGCATCAACGGATAGGGAAAAACCAGACTGTTGATATCAGCACACAAAAAAGACTTCATGGCTTTGATTCTCCTCTTTCCTATTTACTAGTTTTAAAGAATCTCACTTGAATTTTTTTTTATTTTGGTTAAATCCAGTTAGAAAGTGAATTCCCATTCGTTATTTACATATGACTCAAAAGATACATATGCACAAAATATTTCAAAAAGAAGGCATTAATCCCTGTCCTTCTACATAAATCAGGTATCATCTGCATTTTTCATCTCTTTTTTTTTTTTATGCACTATCTTGCCACAAAAAAATTAATGGATAAATCTAAATATTGGGACATCACATCTTTATAAATTATGAAATCGCTGCCAAAATCTTAGTTACGATCTCCAGTGATTCTCGACTTAAGGTGAGAGAAAACTCGGCATGCAGCCTCAACGGTAAATTTGCTTCGAACATGGTTAATTAACACTGCTGATTATTTCCATCAACAGCTTCTCTTCTCCAGGTCGTTAACACCTAGCGTGAACCCGAGAAGCCGTCACTTTCCATGAATTTTGACAAAATTCACCTGGGATTTTTTGTTTAAACAAAACATGGCTTTGATGGAGGCAAAGGGAGATAATTTGGAACCAAGGGGAGGTTAAAAGTCGTCCTTCGAAAAAATCCAAGGTGTTTATATTGAACAGTGAAAAATTCCAATATTTCCTAGGACACGGCAGATGCTACTGATGTTTATTCCCTGAACAACATTTTAATTTAACTACAGGGTGGTACAAAAATCACAAGATATACAAGCTTGCCCACATTGAGTCATTCATATTGATAAGTGGAAGTTTTCATTCCTAATCTTGGGAATTCTGTGTGATCAGACAGTTTGTTCATGTACTTCTGTGCCATGTTTAAGTTGTATTTTTACTCAACAAGTCAACTCTCTGATCATATCAATGGAAAATCTTGAGCATATGTATTCGCAATGAATGAGTTATATACATCCTGACTATCGACTGCATCTGCCACCTGTAAGGTATACTCTTTGCTGCATGACAAATGTCTACCATGTGGCAAACATCATCATTTTTAACCTAAACTACCCACTAAACCATAAGTGTATTCAAGGTTATTTTCGCCCTGTGTAATTTTTGCCCCCTGTAATTTTCGCCCTTCTACACTCGCAGACAGTTTCACCCCATCTTGACTATTCCCAGGCACAGTTGTGTTTAAAGAGAGATTATTTGAGACATTAGAATTTGCCCTGGATTAAATTCGCCCACTGACAACAAGGGCGGAAGGGGCAAAAATGAAACGGGGGCAAATATTTCCCAGTATCAGTTTATTCAATCATTCATCACTCCTTTATAAAGTAGGTCTGAACTAAATGGATTAACCCTGACCTATCATTTAAGAATCTATCATTGAAGTAATTACATTTTCCAATGAACTCAATTGCCAAACACACTGCTTTGCACACAGTCTTTATACAACACAACATAGCATGCTGTTTACATAAGATAACCATCACACAGGGATTCCTATATCATAATAGAGAATTTTCTAAATTATAATTACAGGTGTTCATGAAATGCATGTAGATATATTTCACAGAGCAAATTTATCAAATCTATTCCTCATGTACAATCTCACCTTAAATTGAATTAATTATAAAGACCTTGATATGTTTTGATAACTAAGTACCGTAAAATATACATCTACTGTAAAAAGTATTCTTCCAATTCACAGTTGAAAAAAGTTCACCCATACACTGTTATGGTTGAAAGGAACTAACTTGCAGTTTTGATCTTAAGGAGAAACACCTTATAATACACCAGAGGTAATGGATCCACCACCCATCCTCATCTTGTGAACACACAGAGCGAAATCTTAACACATTACATCAAAAGTAATGGATCCACTACCAATCCTAACACATTACGTCAGAAGTAATGGATCCACCACCTGTCCTCACCTTTAGATCCTCCTTCCTGATGGACTGGACCCTCCTCTCAATGTTGTCCAGCCACACATTGAGGTCCCTCATCTCCTCCTGAATCTGACTGTACGACGCCCCCATCGACACAATCGTTGTCTTCTTAGTTTCGGCATTTGTCTTCACCTGGTTCCACTTTGACTGCAAGATAGGACAAAATACAAATGAAATACCCATTTCTATGTTTCAAAGAACATAAATATGGCAATAAGCAAGGCAGCATTTACTAGCATTGTCTGTGTCTGCCTGTGTGGATGCCAACAGCATACATCTTCATCCTCTTAACAATTACAATTGCCAGTATTTATTTTCTAGTTTACATGTTCCTCACCAAATTGAAACCCCTCAAATGTTTTCTTTACTCAATCCTTTCCATGAATTTCACAGAAATGAGTGGTATTGACTGGTGAATGCACTGACCTTCATGTCTTCCACCTGTCGGTAGATACGGATGGCTTTATCATGATCATCCAGGTCAATTTTGTGGGCCAGTAGTCTCCCCTGGTCGGCAATGTTGGACACGTCTTGTTGAAGTTTGTTGACCTCCACATCTAGAATCTGTAAAGGCAGAGAGAGAAAAACTGAGAAAAACTTCACACTTTCTTTGCAAAATCTGCAGCTTTATTAGAACACACCTTCACTTCACTAGCTTCAGCTTTACTACCCCCCCCCCCCCCCTCCTCCCTGATATCTAACTATCCAAATCTAACTTTCAAATTCTCAGTCAAAAATATCATTGTTGAAACCTTTTTCTTTTAATTAGTGCTTTAGTTTGTTTTAGATTCCCTACCAACAGAGTGAAATTATTTAAAAGGGCAGTAAAACATTTTAGTGCAGTCATCATTAAGAGCTTTAGTTTGTGCAGGATTCACTTCCAATGTGAGTAAAATGTTCTGTTCTCAACACCAGTAAAACACCCACTGAGTTATCTACCTTAGTTTTATCCTCTGGTCTCCCTACTAAGTCCTCCGTGGTCACTTGACCTTTGTTGACCAGGCTGTTGTCAAGGACAATGACCTCTTTCATAACTGTGTCGTACTGTTCCTGAAATTCTCCATCGTCGACAGCGGTGCTAGTATCAGCAGACGATGACATCAGGGAACTCTGGGATACCTCCAACACTGTTGTCTTGGTGATCTCCATGGAAACATTTCCTTCCTTGGTCTGCTGTTCATGTGTTTGCTATAATTAAAGGTAAAATTGAAATGAGAAAAAATGATCTGTAATATTTACACTTTTCAATAATGCATTAAATTTCAAATTAACAAATTAACTTGTACCAAAGTGAAAATTAAATTATATCTAAAAGTGACACCTTGCTTCAAAAACATCAATAAATAAATTCATCTGAGAGTAAAATACATCTGTCTGATACATACTAATTTTGACTAGTTTAAATTTCATTATACATATATTTAAAAAAAAAAAAAGATACATTTTAATGATTTTACATCAAATGAACATCAAATATCACTCATACAGTAATTAGTTTTTTCTACAAAAGCTGAAGTTAGAATAGGTGCAGTTGTCTTCAATATATGTATTTTTGCTGTTTAGAAGAGTTTTAATGCAACACTATTTCATTTTTTTTCAAGCATACAAAATACAGAATAGAATTTGCATAAAGTTAACTTCTTATCTATGAAGTATTCTATTAAAAGCATTTCTATGATTAATGCAAGAAAAATAAGAAGAGAGACCAGTCAAGCACTCACACTGTTGACCTCTAGTTATATATGCAAACTAACCTCTAACCTCTGTGTTCTGGTTACACATGCACACTGACCTTTACCCTTTGTCTGACGTCGTCCCAGCGCTGGTTGAGGTGAGTGAGCTCTGGCTCGACCATGGCACTGTAGCGATCGCTCTTACTTATCAGACTCAGGGCCGAGTCTCGGACTTCCTCCACCTGACTCACAAGGTCGCCGATTTCGGACTGAAGGTCGCCGATCTTTTCCTTCTCGTGGTCAGACATTTGCTGGTAGACGGGGAGCTGTTCATGGGCCATCAATGTGCCTTCAGCCTTGGTCAGCCATTCTTTGACCTTCATCAGTGCGGTCTGGAAATCCACGAACAAGAGCTCTAGGGAGCTGATGTCATCCTGTCAACGGAAATCAAGAGAATGCAACCAAAGCCTAAGTTTTTGTTTGTAACACACAAAATACAATAGCCTTTCAATGCAAAATATGAATATATATATATATATATACATGTATACACAGTAAAATCTCATAGCCTGATTCTCGATGGGGCTGAGAAATTTTTTTAGATTTAAAGGTATTTGAGATATTATGTCAAAGTAAAATGCATCCAATCACTGCTTCAGACATTCAACTCGCATAAACATATATTTGACTTTCAAGATAATGGCGTTAGATATAAATGCAGGTCAAAAGAATTCATGCAAAAGACATGCATTTTCTTTCTCATGAAATTGATGAAAATCATTAATTTTCATCAATCAATTTACATCATCTTTCAAACCATTAGGCAATTACTATGCGTATACCATACGATAAGTAACAGACAGACGTACTGATAGTTTTTCCCGTTTAAGAGACAGCCTCCTGGCCAGACCCTCCCACACATTGGAGATCTCGGTAACATTGTCCGATGCCTCGGGGAGCGCCTTGTCCTCCGTCAGGTCCTCTATCTGGGTTACTAGGTCACGCATGGTTGATAACATGGACACTCTCTTCTGCATCTCCTCTTGTACATCCTGAAATATTACAATACATCATTTAAATTGACTAGATCTGTATTTGTTGCATGGTTTCAGGCACTGTTTTCCTGAAATTCTGCTTACAACCTTGAGTCTTGGAAATATATTGGTTGCATGTGTATTTTCATGTCACTTTATGATTTTTGGTTTCCTGATTAGGGATGGGACGATCCACTGATGCACCGGTGCATCGCGGTATTTAATTTGACGATATTTGGATCGATACATTTACCATTAATACAACGATACCTTACGGAACTTTTTTTATTTTTTCAAAAATATCCGAGCTTCATATATCGGCTATTTTTAGTCCGCGCGCCTAATATGAAAGTACAAAGATTGCGGAAAACCTCGAAAAGTTGTCAAAACTGTTAGGAAGCTAAATATGGAGTGTGGAAAACTTTTGGAGTACTTGTTTATGAAAAACTAGTCTAAAGTACCGGTAATTTGTAAATTGTGCAACGCTCATTATGAATATAACAAAATAACTTTGGACACGCGGTAATACATCGGCAGGTTGAATAAATTTTAAACTTTTATTCATGTTCTCATTTAATTGCAATGTATCGTGATATGTATCGTATCGCATCTCATGTATCGTGATATGTACCGAATCGGCTCAGTACAGTATCGTCCCAGCCCTATTCCTGATAGCTGAGTAGTTCCCACAGGGCAAATTGAATAAAATTTAGGGTAGGTTTTACGCAAAGCAGAGTTGTCTTTCTTGTGAAGACCTTTTAGTGATTAAATCATAAATGCTAATTTCATTCATGAAATGATATAAAAAATGAACAAACTCATAAACTTAAAATGGTCACACATCAGATAAAACACAGTGTCCCCATCACAGTTATTCTCTGCTCTTTTCTGGACTATCATGGTGCCTTTGAAGTATATAAATAATACTCCCAAGCAGGTAAATACAAAGTTTGTATACATGTACATGTAGAGGTGTAACTCATCATTATCCAACCTCTACTATGATAAAAACCTTTACCAGCCATATATATGGGTATTGAATCCCTGGAGTACCTTGACATAGGATAGATCCTGATCCAGGTTATGGACTCCGGGTGTGGCTTCCTTGGAGTCCAGGTCCTGATTGACAGACTCCAGAAAGTCCTTCACCATGGTCGTCTCTTTCTTCAACTTCTTGGCCAGCTTCAGGGCCTTCTCTAAGGCAGACTTCCCTTTGGTTACCTTGACAGGATCAGAAAAATACATCACTTTAAAAATATGAATTCAAAGTTGTCTGGGATTATCAATTTCTATTCGTTTCCAACCACAAAAAACACAAAAGGTGAATTCATTAAATTTAGCACCTGGTTGACTTCTTTTACCATGCACAGTGAAATTTGAAGGTTAATTTACATACAGCCTTGAACTTTGATTAAATTTCTACACATAATACATCAAACCAGCAACACTGATGCATTGTTCTAGGCTTTATGAACTCTTTGATTGGAGCATGCTTGATATGGCTCCAAAACAAAACCAGACAATGAAAAGTACAGAATTGAGCTCTAATTAGAAAAAGCAGGTACATTGCTGGTTCATGACATCTTTATCTTTATTTACCTGTTAAAACACTTCCTAACCAATTTACCAATACCTGGATGCTAATATTATTATATAATATTTTAATATATATGTGCCCTAATCAATCATAACACTGTGAAAATTATATCAAATGGACCTGTCTACACCAAAAGTTAACCTGTCTGCAAATATTGTTTTGCTAGTGTTTTGATACCTGCTGCTGAATACTTCTAAAAGTACACCTTGAATTTACAAGCTCACATCAAATATGAGCTAATCTGCTCACAAAAGTTTTAAACCTCAAATTGACCTTTCCATTTGTTCCTGCATTACCGTCAACAATAATTAAAAACAATTAAATGAATCTGAATACACCTTGACCTGATTTGCCAACAATTATTACTAAACCTGTAACTGAATACACTGTCATCTAGACGATACACTTGTACCAATCTTCACCTTGACCACACACCTGTACCTATATACACCTTGACCCTATCTGCCAGCAACTATCGTTACACCTGTACTTGCATACATCTTGACCTCCTTACCTGTCCCCCAAGATCATTGTACTGCTGTTTCAGGGCATCCATTTGCTGGTTGAGTTTCTCCGGGAATTCCACCTGTTGTTTCTCGGCGATCTGTCGTCCAGTCTTTATCACCTGTTCCACCTCCGGTTTCAATTCGCTCATTGTACGGTAGAATTTCTACAACGAGTTTGTTGTCACCAATTTAGAACTGCATTTGAGTCAACACATGATAAATAGATTCCTCTGTTAACTTTTTATCAGAATTAGCATTTCCGACCACATCTAGATTACAGTGTTTTTTCATTTTTTTTGTTTTTTATGACTTCAAGCAATATTTGACATAATATGAATATGCAATCACATAGCCATTACTTTACAGCATATATGTATAAGTAGCAGTAAACAATTGTAAATCAATTTAAAAAAAAGAAATAAAACTCTACATTCAATAAAGTTTTTCATTAAGAAGTAATTTAAACATTCTATAAGGTCAATTTGTCCTTCAAAGATTTCCTTTAACAAAAAGTAAAACCTTATATGATAAATGCAACAGAATCATTAAACAGTTTTTTTTAAAAAATGGCAGACATATTAAAATCTTCTCTTACTTCATTTCCCCAAAGTTTAAACAGTCTCCATATTGTTTAACCATCACAATGAACATATCCAGTATATTGACATGATTAAACAGGCGTCATAAAACCCAGTGGCTTGTCAGGCCTAGCATAGCATTGTTATCTGTATTTTTCAATAAACTCCAAACCATTTACAATGCTATATTTGAATTCTGTCATAAATTACCAGTGACACTGTGCAAGGTAGAGCGCTACTTCTGTGGAGAAATTTATTATTGTGACCTTTAACCTTTGGATCAGTGATCAGACGTTAATTTGACAGGCCTGTTTACTACATCTAGGGAATCATGTCATATTTTAACAGGCATAAATAAATTTTAGTCAAAGATTCATTTTTTTTGTTTTCTTCTACAATTCAAGATTGTTGTATTGCTTGTTGAAGATTTTTATCCCATACACAATCCCCCCCCCTTTTTTTTCTTAGAACTTAGGTAAACATTTTGAATTTCAACAAAAGCTTTGAACTCACCACACAAATTTCCAGCTTCTCCTGTAAAAATTCCGGATCTTCCGATGAAATCTCCACCAGATGGATCTGTTCCCCAATATGGTCCAGGTCCCGCTTCACCCGACTAAACTTGGGCTCGAAGTCTGCAGGCCTCTGGAACTTCCGAAACTTTACAGACACTTCGGTGTAATGTTTCTTCAGCAGTTCAATTTGCTCACGAAGTCTGATACTGGCCTCCATGTTTCCCTCCGATTCCAAATCGGCAGCGTAAGTCTCAAGTTCCGCCAGCATTTCCTCGTTCTGTTTGAATTCCTCCTTCAGCGAGTCGTATTCCTCTGGAACGTCGCCCGCAACAACATCCGCATCGATTCTCTTCTGCAACAGCTCCGCAATATCTGACATCCAGTTGGTCATCTCCAGGATCTTCCTCTCCGTGTCCTGTGCTTGACTGATGGACTTCTCCAAATTGTGGATCTTCTCTCTTGCCTGAAATTAACAACAAATTGAAACAAAATACTTCTCCATTGCCATTAATACGAACAAAATGAAACATCTATAACAATGCATAAAATCTTCTCTATTGCCTAAAATAAAATAATTGATACCTAAAAGTAACAGTGCGGAAAAATACATCTGAACTTCTGTATCAATTAACCTAATAGGATACCTGTAATAGTGGACTTCTGCAAAACAAGTAATTCCTCAAATCAAGACATAGCTTTGGTATGCAATGTTGTCATTGTTTTGCTCTCTTCCATCATTTCATTTACTTTATTTATTTCTTAAAGGGCATTAAATAACCAAGTATGCAATGCATCTTTCTATTGTACTATGTTGCAAACAGAAGACGAGTTGCAAACAACTGAACCATTATGACATACAAAATTTATTCAAAACATCTACAACCTCAGGCTCTTAATACCACATTTAAGCATTTCACTTATAATTCATTATAGGCCTAAATATCTGCCTAATTAAGGGCAGATCGCTCTAAATTGTCTTGCTAGTCAAGGGCAGATTACTCTAAATCCTCCAGCTACAGTGTAGGCAGTGGTATGGTTTTAGCAGACATTACCTGACAGTCGAGGATGTTCCATCGGTCGCTGTAGGCGTCGATCTGGGACTTGATGTGGTCGGACATGATGGAGTTGGCCATCAGGTCGCGCCCCAGTGACTGGAGGCGGGTCTTCTTGTCCAGGGTGTGGTCCTGTAGACAGATCTCTATGTCCTGTACAGAGAGAAGGAAGAACCTCATCAACGATAAAGCACGTAAAACACACCACTAAAAACAAACTCAGACACAAAGGAGGAGACACAGTCTGGTAAGTAGCTATATTGCTATAAATATTGCGCATAAAATATGTTTTCAAATGGACTGTGCTGAGATTTTGAGCTATAATATAACATAGGATGTTTTGCAGTGTGTTGTTACGGTGACTTACATCAAGATCTTCCGATATCTCCTCCGCATCACTGCTCGCGAGACGTGGACGTCTGATCTTCCTCTCCAGTAAATTCAGGCGCTGGGTCTCCTCATCCAAGAATGCTATAATGTTAAAAATAAAAAAAATACATCAATAGACATGTTTTGGAGCATACTTTTATATTCAGACACATCACAAGTTACTGTAAACCAACATTTATTCGCTGCGACTTTATTTTGCGATTTACTAGTAATTTTAATTAAAAAGAATGGATGCCACTTTCTACAGGACATATTTTGCTCTGGTTTATTTATAAACACAAAACTGACCACCGAACTCCCTCCACTGTCCCTCCGCAGTGGAGAAGATCTGGGAGTAGTGCCCCACCCTGTTGTAGACGTCCGTCCACAGGGCGTTCATCCTCATCAGTGACCGGGCCAGGTCCTGGAGGCTCCCCGCGGGGGCTCTGTTCAACATCTCGTTGGCGTCCTCATTGATCTTGTTGTTCTCTCCCTCTCTCCCAGACACTTCTTGTTTCAGTGTCTACAAAGTCAATCACATTGAAATTATTCATTGCCCTGTAAAAAGGAAATTCAAACAATATGAATTCAAAGCATATTGAAAGGCTACTTCAATTTCATACATAAGGTTATAGAATACCTTATTCAATCCCCTCCCCTCTCAACTTCAAATCTCCCTCAACCCCATTCCCTTAAAAAAATAAAACTTCACTAACCTTGAACTTTTTACTTTTCACCTGGAGGTCGTTCAGACTCTCCACTGCATAGTCTTTGTTAGAGAGGTCCTCTTTGATTGGCTCGAGCCACTCCGTCATGTCCTTGATCCGCTCGTACATTTTCTGGCTGGCCTCCAGCGCCCCCTTTAGGCGCGAGTTCTGCTCCCCCGCCATCGTCACCACCTTGTTCCACTTCTCCTGCAAGGATGTCACTTCCTGCGTTATTTTCTGGCCGAATTTCGGGTCGGCATCCTCAGTCAGCTGATTGCACAGGTCCTGTATATTATTGACGTTCTGCTGCAGTGTGCCTATATCATCTTTCACTCCCTGTCAATTTTCAGAGCAAACACAATTCATTACATCATTCCTATTTATAGACAAATAATTAAACTATTTCATCACACTTTTTCTATATAAATCAGGTTCCTAAAATCTACATGACATTCACATAGCAAATTTTCTCTGTTGGCATGCAAATACATATTTTATATGATCTATATTCACCTACATATATATATATATATATATATATACCATACAATAATACTGAATAAGAAAATTTGTGGTTTCCTGTCAGATATACATACATAACTTGTTAATAACTTCCTGTCAGTAATTAAGTCATTTTAAAAAACAATCAGGTTGTGCCCGAGCCCTAATGTCACCAGATGATGTCATCTAGGGCAAAAACATTTTCAATCTTTCTTTTAACTTCCCATGCATGACATTCCTCTCTTCAGTACATAATTCTAGAGTAGCATTTTGTGGACATTAAGATTTGTTCTAAGTAATATTTTTGTAATGCCATTTCTTTGGGTTACAAATTGATCCGACACAGAACACTGATGGGTTTTGCTAACTTTGATGTTAATGGGTATACCTAAAGGGTTTTCTTCAACAGGTTTAAAAGAACAAAAACAATCTCCTTTTTTTTTTGCATGCATTATCAAGTTCATTGAGCTTTGTGCAAAATGAAAACTCACATGCATCTAACATGAACGAATCTCCAATCTACGGTGCAGTTAAGAATCTGTAGTTCCATTACAGAAGCATAACTAACATAACAGTTTTTATTTGATAATATTAAAGAAATTTGCCAATCAATATCAACAAAACTAATGTCAATATTACATGTATCTATAAATCTATGTCCAAGAAATGTTCCTTGTTTTTCAATCATTACTTAAAATTAATCTCTCCATCTTTGAGTCTGGTTTGTGAGTGAGTGACAACAAGTGTTCATGGCTTCAAACTTAAAATTGTGGTCCCGTCATACCCATCATTGATAGCCCTTCTTAAAACAAGGTCTTTCCCTATTAGACATACATCCTTATTCCTCATCTGAATAAAACATGAATTGATCAAAATGCAATCATTCAAAGCTGGTATCCATTTTTCATGAAAAATGCAATGCAAGAACTATAGTAATACATTCAGCCAGCTGAACTTAAAAATTTGATTTCTTAGCCAATGTTCTATGTTCTAGCAGTTAAATCCTCCCCTCCCTTTGTTTTATCTTATATGCCTACACAAATATATCCCTTTAAACCTCTCTCTCTCTCTCTCTCTCTCTCTCTCTCTCTCTCTCTCTCTCTCTCTTCCCACTACCGATAACCAAACCTAAAACAACAATTTACTCCCCACATAACCCCTCCAATAACTTCCCATACACTATACACTGCACTCCTTCCCACACTCCTCCCCACCATTTCTCTGGCATACACGATCGCTCTTACCCACAGGCACAGTTTTACAAGAGTTGTGGTTCTTACATTGCTTTCGGCCATTTGTGCGGTGAGATTGGGGATGTCCCCCGTGGCTGGATCCGGAGCATGCAAAAAGACGCCCAGTTCCTCCATCCAGCGCGTCAACCCGATTGTCTGATTCTGAGAAATATGACAGTGAGGTGGAAAGCTTTAGTGACAACAGCAAGTGCACCAGACATTAAATGAATGATCAAATGTAGGCTTTGTGTAAAAAGCTCACTCTGGGCTCTACACCTTGAAGAGTCAGAGTGCAGGGGGTGGAGACTATTACACAAACATCCAATTTACTTTAGACTGACACATAAAGGTCCACCCCCTGCACTCCCTGCCTCTTTAAAGTGAAAGGACTAAAGTCTGCTTTTTTTTGCACAAAGCTTGAAATGAAGTGTGTGTGTGAAAAAAAAAAAGTCAAAACCAAAAAAATTGTCATTCCTTTGTGTGAGTGGTTTCAATGACCGACATGTACAAAAAACTATAGAGGGAGTGGTCAGCACTGGGGACTTGTGACAAATGGAATGTGTGTGGAGAAATAAATGTCTGCAGTTCTATAAATTGAAAATTTGACATGAATTTCATGAAAAGTTAAAGTAAGAAAATGTCAAAATTAGTCCATGGAAATGAATAACAAAACAAACAAATGAAAATATGATAAACCAAGACTCAAAATAACTGAAAACACAACCTATTTATTGGTCATTTTAATGTTGAGTTACAGCACGATCATCTGCTGTTCAATTCCTCTGAAGGAAGTTTGTGTTAGAAAAAACTAAACTGACAAATACATGAACTACATGTACATGTACTAAACACAAAGAAGTCCATGCAAAACACAAGGAAAATAGGAAGGTACTTGTAGTAACAACATAACAAAACAAAATCAAAATACTCAATGTACTCAACAATGATTAATGAATTTATCAATGAATTCACATGTAAATTATGATATACATTACCGGCACTTTAACACTTTTCTATCAAGATTGAAATTTTTTAAGCTTACATATCAATTAACAAAAAAAAAAATCAGTTTTTTTTTCATAATTAAAAGTTCTTTTTATTAAAAATGGACCTCAATATGAAAGTTATGAAAGTAGAACTAACCTGATATTGCTTGATTTGCCCGATAGCTCGCTCGAGCTTGGTGAGACGGGAGTTGATCTCGCGAGACACATGGCTCCACCTGGAGTTGAGCCCCTCCAGATTCCTCTCCATGGCCTGGGCTTTGTCGTGGGGCCCTGATTTCACTACCAGCTCTTTTCCAGTCTTGTTGATGTAGTCCAAACTTCCCTGGTGTTCTTGTAAGTCCTCTTGCAGGCTCTGAAGAAAAAATTGATTTCAAATAATAAAAAATGCTCAATAATCTTAGGTTTCACACACATGAAATTAATTAGAATGAACAACATTCTGCTGTCTTATCTATGTATAAATCATTTGATTTTTAAAAGAAAAGCAAATTTAATATTTTGCAATTTTTTTTATTGCTGAGCTGATTAAACAGATATACAAAATCATGTCATCATCATCAAAACTGATGCATCAACACATAATATAAACCATAACTTTTCCCTTTAAGACACTGAGCTTTCACAACAGAAGTTGCTGGTTCAAATCCGTGGATTGATCAGTACCTTGTACTGTTTGAGCTGCTCCTCCATCACCTCGGCCTCGTTGATCTTGAATTTCTCGGAGGCCAGCAAGCTCTCCATATGCGTGACCCACTTCAGCAGGGCCTCCATCGCCTCGAGATATGACCTAGGGGGCGCTTTATCCTGCGCATTTGTCAGCTCCTGCTGCCGTTTGTCTGCAATTATACGAAAATCGTTGCAAAAATTATAACTGTAGCATCCCTTCGATACCCAACCTGTCGTCTGAGTTCGTATACAATAGTTCCTGTAGAAGGAAAGAGAATTAGATACAGGTATTTATTGAGATTGGATACTGAATGATGATGGTTTTCATTCGAGTCAGAATTAACATAGGAGTAGGTGTGTAGGATTATAGTGTTGTATGTTATTAGAAGAAGAATTACAAGTAGGTAAACGATCATTGTGGAAAAACAAAAAGATACAGACTATGGATGAGTGAGACTATCCCAAACTTTAGGCTCCAACAAATCAACAACAACTAGACCATGTAAAATAACACAACATAGAGATACATCAACTTTACACAACACGTACTGTAAACATGGAATTTCTGAATGCAGTGATTTACATAAAATATGAGAGAAGGCAGCTAGTTTCTATCAGGAAGGTGACTATCCTGTGTATAGTGAAAATGAAAAACATCATTTATTTGCAGAAATAATAATTAGGCATATACCGGTAAATAAATTTCACCTTGGGTTTTACGCACTCATAATAAATGATATAGTCTACAAATATCCATGTTTGCAGTACATCATGCAGATCTCATCTGAATTTAACAGAGGGGAATATATCAAACAGGCGGATCAAAGTGAATATTCTATAAGGATTTGCATAGGATAAAATGGTGAAATATCACATAATCAAATACACGTTTACAGAAAAAATGAATCAGAGTGGGAACACACACATTTACAGACGAATTGGACATTTAGTGAACACGAAATTCAAGGGGGGATAACTTACTTCTGCAGGTAGCTAAAAAGCAGGAATGAATTATGATAAAATGTCACATAAATACAAGAAGTTTAGTCAAAGATGAAAAGAATAGGAAATGGGATACACTATTTCTCAACATTTCAAATGTCTACAACAAAAAAATGCAATGGAAATGGAAGAAGAGGTGTTTTATGTCCAGTTTCAGTTATAACAGTAAAAAACACATATATATCCTGCTATAGCTGCACGGTTTTTTAAAGTCATCAAACAGACTTTAATGAGATCTAAATGTAAAATGCTCCATACAGTGCTTGAAAAGTTTTCGTCATATGGTCTTGACATTTCTACTGTAAACTCTGAATACAAGAAAATTTTCAAGCCATCTCCAAGTGCTGAGTGAAATTTGAAAAACTGATGCAGTGCATGCTCTCTCTCTCTCTCTCTCTCTCTCTCTCTCTCTCTCTCTCTCTCTCTCTCTCTCTCTCATTTCCTTGACATCATCTCCCAACAGATCATCGCCATGCACTAACACCTTGACTTTTCAGCCCCTGTTGCAAATGTGAAGACTCTAAAACAAAGAAACTTGTGCAAATAAAGAAGAGAAAAGTTACCCAGAAACACATCATCAGACTCAGAGTCAGAGTCCGAGGAGCTGGCTGAAAAATTCAGCTTGATGCAACAAAAGTGACGAAACCATGAAACTAGGAAATCATTCTTTTTTTATGTATTTTCATCATATAGTGTATAACGCTTCGATAGGAAGTGGGGGAAGCCTTACAGATTTTGTTGAAGGTGGTTTCCCATCGTTTGGTGAAGGCCTCCAGGTCCATCTGGATCTGCCTGGTGGTGCCGGAACTCTCCAGTAAGGAGGCTGCCTCCAGGTTCAGTCGTTCTATCCGGTCCTCATGGGACTTCATGGCCTTCAGTTTCACCTACAAAATCATACATTGAAATCAATAAGAAATCTTTTCCGAACCACTTTAACACTTAAAAATTAAAAAATTGCATACATAGGGCAAAATGAAAACTTCGCTTTTTATTTTGTAACAACCCTTTTTATTTTTTAGCAATGCCTTTACTAGGCTTTAGTTATATTTTGCAACTTAGCATAATAAAACATTACACATATAGGATGTTTCTGTTGTTGGTAAGTCCTGTGTATAAGTATGGAGCAGATTCTGATTGTTTCTCTACCTCTGTACTTTCCCCAGCATTAAATTCTTAATACTCTGGACTGTGTAAAAGTAGACACTTTCAGACTCCATACTAACTATAGAATACACATGTATAGAAGACAAAACACATTCCAGCGTTATACCCTGCACTGCTCCAGCTGTTTTGTGATCTCCATAGCTTCCTCTGCAATTCTCTCTGCAGAGCTGACCCACTTTTCATAGCTGGACATCAGTTCCTGCAAGGCGTGGAGCTCGTCGTAGAACTTCTTTGATTGGATGTTCAGATTGACCTTGGTGATTGTGTGGGACAGTAGCACCGCCAGAGCGTCCCAGCGCCGCTCAATGTCCGCCAACGTCCCTGCCACAGAGTCTGTTGACTCTCCCGCTAAAATAAGCAAAGACTTTACTTCAAAGTAAATCATTTATAATCACACATCCATTCCAATAAACCTAATAGCGAGTAATCTAGGCTGGTGGTAAGTTTAGTCTAGTTTGACCATCACATCACCAAAACTAAAGTTGGTAAAATTTATCTTGTGTATACTTGTATGGAAAAAACTGCAACAAAATACACACATCAAAAGGTAAATGGCATACCCCAATCCTTAAAGGTAGCCAAATTTTACAACCATCAAAAAATCCTCTACAGAATACATTAACAATCCAAAACTCCATCCATAGGTATGCTATAGGTTAAGCTAACAGTTAGCCAGTATAGCTAGAAGCTTACCAAAATTAAGCTCCGTCATAACTCGTCTTCCGGTAGATAACACTTTGTGGACCTCACTTTTTCTCTCCTCAACTTCATTTTCTGTGTCCTAAAAAGAAACCCAACTTCCACCAATCAGAACACACCTAACATCTCTGTATGATTTAACCCAAACATGATCAGACATAGGCAGCAGAAAAGATTGCCAATCTACAGAAGATCTGTAGTGTATTCCTTTGAATCAGCAAAAAGTCCAATTGTTTCTTACGAAAACTTGATTAATTAATCTTGATTGAACTTCTCACCTGAACAAGAACAAGTTGTTCTTCGGCTGTGAACTGATCGTTGGGTGAACTAGTTGCCCCATCCTCATCCTTGGTGAGCAGTTCAAGTGTTGTCTCGGTCCTCTCGAACCACTCCAAAAGTTTCTTTGATTCCATCTCAAACTGAGATTTTAACACCGAGTCCATTTTCCGCCTCTTGGCAGTGTTGGGAGGATTTTTGAGTTTTCCGTCCTCTGTGAATTCGGACATCATCTCCATGGAAACATTACTTAATTCTACACCTGAGTTTGCAATCTGAAAATAAATGATAATACACATTTAAATTATCATGTTTATTATATCAATACTTTCCATATTCAATTAATTTGCTCTTCCTCTGTAACATTTATCATAAAGGCAGTCATTGTAATTAATTTATTTAGCAATGAATTAAATTAATTCACAAATACAGCGAATCTCCCTCTGTTATAATATTTTACCTTTAGTCATACTGTAAGTCATTGTCTTACCTTTTTACTATGAGTCTCCATCTGCTGTACGAGTTTCTCCCAGCGCTCCTGGAAGCTCTCGAGCTGTGAGCTGATCTTGAGCACGGCGGTCTCGTTGTCCACGTACTGGACGATCTGTTGACCACACTCGGTGAGTGAGTCAAACCGCTGTACCTGCTCCACCATGTCATTCTCTATCATCTGTATAGCAAAAATCATACGTCAAGATACCTCAATACATTTCCTTACTTTTTCAAGACACAACTTTCCATTCAACATATTAAGAATTTATGTATAATGTATACATGAAAAAGGTTTCATGTCAAAAAAAATTTACAAACATTAGAATGTGACAGATTGCCAAAGTAATGAGAGTATTGAAACCATTCAATTCAAGTTCACATTAATGATATAACGCAAATAGACACACATATATAACATTATTAACAAATGGCATGCAAAACAGACAGATGAAGAGGCAGCTGATCACACATCAACTATATGTATAAACTTGCTAAGCTTCAACATCTGGCCAAAAATGACCAAATCAATATAAATTATGTAGCACCTTTATTTCTTCTTTCTCTCTGTTTTATTAAGACCTACCTTGAGATCCTTGACTTGTTTAATCACTGTGTCAGGGTCAGTGAGGTCAGACTCCATCATAGTTCCCAGAATTCCCTCCTTCTCAGCGAGCCAATCAGAAAACTTGGCCTGCTCCTCGGAGAAGTTCTGCCACTTCAGAAGGAGGTCCTGTAGGACCAGCCACTGCTGTTCTGTCCACGTACAAATGGCTGCCCACTTCTTCCCTAGTCTCTGTAGCTGAGTCTCCATGGCTTCACAAGCTGAAAGAAAAAATATTCCAACTCAAGAGCATGTTTTCTACACAGATTCACTCGTTTTCATATTTTTTTTAAATTAAACAATTCATAATTGGCAATGTATAAATCGTGAATTCATAAACATACACATCTAAATACTGACTGGATTTTCAGACCAGCTACTGAGCTTAAAAATTAACTTTCTCTTGTGGGATTTGACTGACCCCTAACAGCAAAGATAGCCACCCCCCCTCCCACCTCCTTTCCCCCGGATCCCTTACCCGACTCTGTATTTGTGTCGTCTACAACCACCACCATGTCCTGTAAGTTGTCCACTTTCTTCTGTTGTACCTCCAGCTCTTGCTGAATTTTCTGCTCAAACAAAAAAAATTTTCAATTTAAATGCATTTTCTTAAACCCCATAAAAGCAGTGTTCTTGAATTACAGTTTATCATTTTGTTATTGATCTTGAAAATTAATGACTGTAGAGAAATTGTGTGAAAACTTAGAAAAAATGTCAGCTGAATTTTCGTTATGCCAAGTTTCTCTGTTTTTAAGCAAACACTTTCAGGTTATTTATTCTATTCTCTTTCCAAGCGTTATTAGATCTTGACGATTTGAGCTTGAATCAATTTTTATATGCACATGTATACAGACCTTATGATTGGCTATCTGTAATTTGATGGCGTCAAGCTCAGATCCGATTGGTTCCTGATTGCGGATTCGCTCCTCCATTTTCTCCAGCCACACGGCTAACTCGTCCAACTGTTTTTGCTGAGTAGCCATTAGTTTTTTCTGTAATCTGAAAGGGAATTAAAATACCTTTGTTTTACCCTGGTAACTTGAGTGTTCAATGTATATTGAAAAAAATAATATATCTAATAAAAATAACACATATGTAATTCAAGTATGATAATCAAAGTAATTATCTTTTTAACTAACCTAAAAATTCTTATAGTCTAAAAAGATATACTTTTTTTTTAATTGGGAAATTTCATAGTTAACAATTCAATTTTATCTAATTATGAATATTTCAAACATATTGGGATATAAAAAAAAAAACAAAAAAAAAAACAACAAACTTTTTATTTTGAGGATGTGAGATTACAGAGTTTAAAGTAGTTTCTGGTACCTCAAACAGACTTCAACACATCCATGATATTTGAGATAGTGATATTTGAGGTATTTGAGTTCAGAGGCACTATACACTGTTCCGGCTCACTCTTTCTCTCCTTTTTTCAGCTTTTTGTGCAACAAAAAAAACAACAAAAACGGTAACGACTCACGAGCCATTGCAGAACTTTAACTAACCAACCCGTGTCAGTGCTAATTAAGTGTAATGCATATCCCCCATGTCCGGGCTTTTTGTTTCTGATGCATAAATCTCTCTATTGCATGACTAATTAAGACAGAGGTGTTAATGGTTTATGAGCTCAATGGAGGAAAAAGTTCAGCTTCCACAGAACAACACTATTCAGAACTGCAATTCGATGCTTGACTATCTGCATTATAACTTCTGTTTTCCAACACACCCCTTTGAAGAAAAAAACACCTTTCTCACTTAAACCTCTATAAATCATGCATAATCTACCCTCAAAAGATAAATAATGCCTACAAGGTTACTACAGCAGAATAATGCAGACAAAAATTATACATGAATACCTCAAGCCAACATAAGACTTAAAGAAAATTCTCTTCTTCTTTTTCTGACAAAATGAAGAAGAACTGTATGTAGATAAAATGCACAAAACTGTCTGATTCAGAGAACAGCTATCTCCCAGTATATACAGAGCTTGTCTGAGTTTGATCCAATATATCATTCCTTGGGACAGGAAATGATACAAAAATGTGCAAATTCTATAGACAAGCGGATTCCCGGGAAGCAGCAGTGCATGGGGGCTATAACTAGCTTGTATATTTACAGAAAGTGTAATGATTTGGAAAAATACATAAAATGGCTGATTGGTAATTTACAGTGTTGTAAACTGTCTGGAAGACTTTCAAAACTCTTAACAGGCAGAACTGCTGCTACAGCTTTTATAAATATATATATATGGATCCACAATTTAGTTAGATAACCTACAGAATGCATGATAAGAGCTGTTTTTATTTTTATTTGAACGCTTTCCTGCAATGCTATTTATAATTGACTCACGAAAAAGCAGATTTGATTTCTTAAATAATGTGAAATTCTTAATCTTTCGGAAGAAAGAATTAACTCTCAGAATAGCTTAATTTACAATCTTTACACTTTACAAAATAAGTATTTGCATAATTCTAATATTGCACTTAAGCTTGCTGCATGCTATCGTTAGTTATAACTCCGATCCCAACAATTATTTGAGACACCCTGTCAGAGCAGGAAGTTTCATAATTATGCCTTATAGATTTCTTCAGTTATATGCATCCCTTTCCTATTCCTTCTAACCCTCCTTTGAAGTCAATATAGCCATTTTTGAGTTTCTTGTCTATGGCTCTCTTGGGCTCAACTTAAACCTCTTTATATATTATCTTTTCATTGCCCTTCTTTCAATATAAACCCTAGTTTTCATGTCCATGTATTTTGAGTTTTGTCATGGGCACTGCATGGTTACAATGTAACATCTGTAACATCCTATAACCATGCACAGGCTATCTGCTCCACTGTATGGTTACAATGTAACATCTGTAACATCCTATAACCATGCACAGGCTATCTGCTCCACTGTATGGTTACAATGTAACATCCTATAACCATGCACAGGCTATCTGCTCCACTGCATGGTTACAATGTAACATCTGTAACATCCTATAGCCATGCACAGGCTATCTGCTCCACTGTATGGTTACAATGTAACATCTGTAACATCCTATAGCCATGCACAGGCTATCTGCTCCCCTGTATGGTTACAATGTAACATCTGTAACATCCTATAACCATGCACAGGCTATCTGCTCCACTGTATGGTTACAATGTAACATCTGTAACATCCTATAACCATGCACAGGCTATCTGCTCCACTGTATGGTTACAATGTAACATCTGTAACATCCTATAGCCATGCACAGGCTATGTGTTCTCTTCTTTCTCTGAATAGGTTCGGGTTACATAATCAAGACTATACACTTGTTACAGGTGAGGTTGACAGAACGGAGGCATCAAAATAGAAATAAGGTATATATATGTCTTACAATAAATAGGGTATCAAAATAAAGTAGGGTATCTATTTCTCCTGTAACTTCTTTTCTCCTGGGCTGGGTGTATCATGTTTACTCCAGTTTATATACACACCTGATGTCCACAAGGTGCGAACTTTGATTGTAGTAGTTCCCTGTATGATTTTCTTGTTTCTGTCTTTGATGGTACAATGTATGTCAATAATGTAATACTAAGTAATTTTCTTTATTTCAATTTTCAGAACCATTAAATGATCAATGATAATCATTACAGTGTCTTTTACACATGTTTATTTTTGTCGGCAAAATTAATATAATAGCAGCCCTTTGTTTTGAGAACACCTAACAGGGTTTATCTTTCACGTTTCATTAATATAAGTACTTCAGTCAGTTTGAGGACATGTATTGCTTCTCACTTATTTTTGCTAAGTCATTCCGAGGATCATAAATCATATTGAGGACACCTTCATGGACTTCAGTTCATTAATTTTGGAGGACTATTGAGGACTCTAATTTTCATGTTCAATAATCGGAAAATGTTTATAATTCCTGTTCATTTCCATTGGCTCCTGAGTTTGTCTAATTTGAGGACTTTGAGGCAAAAACTACTTCAATGAGGACATTGATAACTAAGAATGTCTCTTTTGAAGAAGTTTTAGGAAAACTACATGGAGGACATCCAATACTCCTATTTATACAGGTATCTCACACAGTGGTCACTCACTTGGACTGCCTCTCTATCATCTTGAGGCGAAGCTCCTCCCAGCGATTATTGAGGAGCCCCATCTGGACCCTGATCTCGTTCTCCTCCTCAGCTGTGACCTTGCCCTCAGTGATAAGGTCGTTGCCCTCCTTGACCACATTGCCAATGCTGTCTTGATGTTTTGTCAGCTCTAACATAAACTCCTGAAAAAAAAGCACACAAATATTTCAACATGGAGAAAATAGGACCATCTTGTATACTTCAATTATGATTAAGAGCCAGGGATGTTTACATGAATTCATACAACTTCTGATGTCAGATGTTTGGAATAGAGGAAGGTTACTTGCCAAACCATTGATCAGACTTAGTGTATAAAACTATAATACAGCATATTAATAAAAAAAATATTCTGAGCGCTCAAATGGGAAAATTCCTCTTAACTGGTATATCTTACATTATATTAAGTTAGTAAGAATTTATTAACACTGAAATACATATAATTTATCTACAATACTGAGGTGGTATGGGCACCATGAGATATTTATGTGGATGAAAGTTCATCAAAATCAAAATTTAACACTGTTTTTAAATTTTATAATACATGTACAATATAAATGATATTTTTTAAAACTCCTTATTAATAAATATATGGATTAATGCACAGAAAGAATAATCTTCAACCTATGCACCCTTCCCTCTAAAAAAACAAACTGTCAGCTATTTCCAACTACTAATTGCTGATATCTAAACACGAAGAAACTTTTGGAGATTAACCCATGTTAGCAAGTTATTGTAATCCTAAACATAATTTGCTCATGATTAAAAACAAATTACGCAAAAACGATTACGGCAATTAAAAAAAAATTGAAAGGCGATTCAATCTAATATCCTCTTATCCGCTCTATGCAATATTTGAGAGATATGTTAAGTATATAGACTAAGGTAATGTAATCCCAGTGCTAATCTGCGGAACCCCCCAGTTAACAAGATCATAAACATTCTATACAACGCTGGCATCCCAAGAACTACAACAAATGTACCATTGTAATGGCAGCTTGAGCAATTTTCTTCAGATTATCTGTAATTGCATCATTTACAAAATAAGCTGATAGTTTATGGTGTGGGTTGTTCTTTGGAGTTGTTTTTTTTCTGGCTACTTGTAATTATGGTACCCCGCAATCATGATTGTGTCATGAATATAAAGCCAGTTATCATAAGCTCCATGTAAAAGGTGTTTCTGTAACAGCCATGACCTAATTTCAAACAAGTTATGATAAAGAACATGTACATCTTGTTAATAGCTAGTTAATGTAAACAGAGTTATTTTTCGTCCCTTGAGTTTTTGCCAAATTGGGCTCTGAAAAGCATTTTGCCCTGTTTCAAATATGTCACCTTAACACAGTTAAGTTGTATCTTATACTATTTATACTGTTAGTTTACATTTTCCAAAGTCTTTGTTGGAGATAAAACTACGAATCGATTTTCTAATGCATAGTCCAATACATTTCAACAATGACAATCTTCAATATTTAATCAAACAATCTGCTGAAAATTATATAAATATAAGTAATATTTAGGAATTATTCTTTGAATATATTGTATTGATCGAATACAGTCAAGCGAGATAAAACCCAATAAACCCCTAAGAGGTTTTTCATAAATTTGATCATGACCAATCGTATTTGCTTCATAATACATGTACTTTAATCAAAGAATGATTATTTATTCCTTAATAAAATTAGCTCCAATTTCAAATTGCCTATTTATGATAAAATGATGCCAAAATTTCCCTGATTACACTTAAGAGTTTGATTGCAAGACAGCTATTGTTTAATAAGTAGCCTAGCTAGGCAAACAAATGACCAAATAGACATTATAGACAGATAGAAAAATGGACTGATAGATAGAATGTGACACACAATCATTGGAAGTAGAATTTGGCAGAAGACATAATCAACTTACTTCATGTTGGTTAAATTGACCTTTGACCTTTTTGATGTCGTTTCCGATTGGCTCCTGCTTGTCTACGATTTCCTCCGCCTCCAGGAGCCATGCAAGGACATTTTCAAGGTCATCCTGGTAGGTCGAAAGGTCAACCGAGGGCGTGCTGGTCATACTGTGTTGACTGGAGGAGCTGCTGATTGACATGATGACCTAGAAACAAAATTGACACATTATTAATTCACTTGTATTACTGATTTAGAAAATAAATGTATCGCAGGAAAATTCAGAGATTACATAAAGTATCATTTTTTCGCTTTTGAACTGTAACAGCTAAGATTTTTTTCTTAATCTTCATTAATTAATAAATGAAAGTGATTATTTATCAATTCACACAAAGCATTATTTCAAAATTGAAAAAAAAAATTTGAATTTTCAAAAAGAAAACATTCCTCTTGTCTTGGATTCAGCCAATGTATTACACCAATTGACACAATAATGCAAACTTGAAAAATACAGTTTTAACACCATTGTACTGGGCACACTTATAATGAATTAACACTTAAATATAGTAAAATCAATCATCATTTCAAGGTCTTAAAAGATGTTTGATATAAAAAAAAATTCATTTATAGTATATTAAAATTGCTTGTCCTTGGCACTTGACTCATGATAAGCATGTTTTACTGTACCACCTTTCAGACCTTATTCAACAATGTGGAGGAATATACATGGCAGCCAAGTTGTATATAATCACTTCAATATTTTCACACACAGTCGACAGTATTTAATTGTGTCACCATTAAAAAAAAATGTCAACATAAATTGAATCAATTAGTCCAGCTAACAATGTTAAATAGCTCATCAACAACCACTGATCTTTTCCATAATAACCTGCTGCCGCTTCAAAACATCACTTTCACAGCCCTTTTGAAACATGCATAATTCAATGGAATGTCCAATTATTCAATGATGAAACTATTTCAAATCATCTCAATCAAAGTTCTCCGTAAATTGCTTGCTTTGCAACTTTCCATTGTTCCAATCCTGGAGGCTCAAGAATACCTGGATCTTCTTCAACTGCTTAAAGTTCTTATTAAAAAACATGGAGATTATATACAGTGTCTAACGCATACAGTAACCCAGCCAAGAACTACAAACAGAGCATCAGGAGATAAATGAACCTGTAAAGTCCGGTAATAATAGCTACAGGTTATAGAAGATTTCCGACACTGACGTAATAATCTAAAAGCTCAAAAAACAACATACATCCCCCCTCCTCTCCTCCAAGTCATTAATTCTTACAGAATTCTGTTTATATGACCAGAGTCTTGGAAATCTCGAAATCTCTTCATCTTTTCTGGCAGCCCCATCATTTCATTGTTGTTTTCTCTCTTCCTTGTAATTATAGCACAAAGAGTCGGTGTGCAACGTAACAAACTGCTAGCTGTTGTAATTATTGTTTTTCATAATTCCTTGACAAGCTACAGTTTTTTTTTACATTTTGTAATCTAATAGCTATATAGCTAGCTAGCAGTTTCTTCAAAATGAATTGTAAATTTTTCAATGCATGTTCGTGAAATTCATTAGCAACAATAAACTTCGATGGATAGCATATACATGTACATGTGTACTTTTGTTTGGGAGGGAGAAAGGAGGTATAAGGTTTATTTGGGGGTGGGGGGGGGGGTATTAAATCTCAATCCAAACATATGAATCCTTGAAAATTATAACGCCCACCTGTTTGAACTCACCATACAGTATCACAACAGAGGTTACCTTGGATAGTCTACAGATGACCAATCAACTTGTTGCATCCAACAAACTTCCAGCCAGCAGCCCCCCAGTGTGATTTATTGCATGTTAAACAGATGCTACAGCTCGTTCTCACTAATACCTCCTTCCTGCAGACATCAATACACAAACACATCTGACAGATTATCATTAAACCATTGTTTTTGCTGGACAGGACCATGGTCAGGTCACCTCTTTAATTATTCAGTGTTAATTACAGACTTCTGGTTTCTGTGGTGGGTGCACCAAAATGACCTTTCTTCCTGCTGAACATAAGCCAGTAACAACACTGGGACAAGTTATCTACCTATTAATATAACACGGAACAGAACCAAAGTCCATGCAAAAAGTATAGTCTCTCTCTCTCTCTCTCTCTCTCTCATCCCTCTATCTCTCTCATCTAACCAATTACTTTATGAATGCAGGTACCCTGGGAAAGTGCGGTCTAAGTTCCTGAACTTGTGCATAATCCCAGAAAGATGTAATTTTGAACGATAACAATATGTTCAAATTAAAGCAGGTACCCTCATTAAGATGTGAAGTGAAGTCTTCAGGATATGAGCTTAATCTATCTCTCTCTCTATCTCTCTCTCTCTCATCTAACCAATTACTGCCTGCTGCCAACACAAATTAACCTAAACAACCCCACTGAATGTCATATAGTTATCATTCTGCAAACACTTACACCTCACAATAACAACAAACAACAAACAATCCTTGCATAAGAACACCACGCACTGTTTGGCAACAAACACCCCCATACACTATCTTCCTCAATAAACAAGACAACCTCACCCCCACATCAAGATTTTTCCTACCGGAACCCCCCCCCCCCCACCACCCTTTCCTTTTTTGATAGGACCTCACCCCACCCCCCCTTTTTGCTTATTCAGGACCCTTTCCTTCTTTTGTCCTATCATTTACTGCCTTGTTGACCAAACAAATAACGGGAAGATCAAGGGATATGGTAAGTAATATATGCAATACCTCCAAATTCTCTTCTTCTTAAGCAGACTGTAACATTAAGGAGAGAAGCCACCCCACCCCTCTTCTTTAGCTTACCTAGGAACCTCTCCCTCTTTCAGTCTATCATTTATTGCCTTGTTGAACAAACAAATACCAAGTACCCAGAAGATCAAAGACTATTGTAAGTATAACTTCCAGATTCTCTCCTGACTCTAACATTAGGGAGAGGGGCCATTGAAAGGTGCAGAAGTTCACATGTCATGTTCAGAGTTGAATGGTCTTAGAGATATATTGTAAGTTTAACCACTGCCTTCTATTAACTGTCATTATATACCTAGGAATATTGCTTACTGATGAAGATATATCATAGCTAGCCTGTGTTATAGACTTGTAAAGTATGGTATTATATTAGCATCATTGTTATTAATAAATATCAAATTCAAGAATCAAAACATTACAGACTATTTGTATTTGTAAGAATGATTGGTCACATTCCATTTGGTGTGATGCCACTATTACCGGTACAATGATAGTAACAAATATTTTACAAATACACTCTATTGGTCTATACTCACCAAATTCTGCAGTGGCATTCAAATTGACATAGAGGAAATATGTACGGCACAGTACACCTGCAAGAGCACTTCAACATATCCTTTCCCCCAATAAAAACTCCCAAAGCCAATTAATGTACTCAGAGAAAAGATAAATAAGTTCAAACAAAAGCTCTCTTGTGGTCAAATGAAAACTAATGCCCTTACCCCAGCGACAAAGTTAAATGCCATCCAGACTCATATCAAAACCAACCATTGAGAGACTTAATTGAGAAAATCAAACTTACGACATTCAATAACGCATGGAGGACATGTTTTGGAATTTCACTGCTGAAGTGCAGAGTTAATATTGATCTAGATGACTTGTCTAAATATTGACCCGCTAAATTCGGTGATTTGTTGACAGACTGAACCCCAATCGCTGGCTCTCTTTCTCTCTCTCTCCTGCGAGTTTCCTGTACATTTACATCCCCCCATACACCTGTGCGTCTGCCTAACAAGTTTTACCTGTGTTGTTCATACCTGCTGTGAAATCGGATCTTTTTTCTATCTGCTAAACAACAGTTAGTTTTTTCTGATACAGTGAACGCTCTTATAAGAACAGGATACTAGTGTGTCATCAGGTAGTTAAGGCATGCTGTGTCTCTCTGCGGCCCAGTCCATATCTCTACAATTACCTCTCCTCCAATGTTATCAATGTGTTTATGAACTATCACTACCTGAGGTGGAGAGAGAGACAGAGAGAGAGAGAGAGAGAGAGAGAGAGAGAGAGAGAGAGAGAGAGAGAGAGAGAGAGAGAGATTTTTGATCTATTTTTTCAGCCTTTTGATCAAGAATACTTACACAGATCTATCATAGATAAATCAACTCTATGCAGAAAGAATACCCTTTATTACAATTTTTTTCAAAATATTTCATTGTTGTAGTTTTTAACATCATGGTAAACTCAAAAATAAAACCTCTAATTGCTCTATTAATTTTTGGTCATAAATAATTCTGGTTTTCAACCCTCTGACAAAATCTCTAAACTTCTAAGAATTCTAGGAACACGCCGAACATTTCTGCTTAATTGGAAACAAATTTCTCCTATAATATAAACCAGTAAACAAAAAAATACTTTGAATATCTGCAGAAAATTGTTTAGATCATATTTATCCCAAGAACTCCAAAGTGCAGAACTTGGCAGAGATGTTAAGACTTCTCTCTGTTCTGAAGTGGATTATAGAAGTGAAACGAGGATAAAATTCTTCTGAAAATTGTCAGCTCTAACTAATGAAAAGATTAAAAGCAAATCTTGGCCAGATTTCATAAATTCACATTGAACTGAATGATCACTCAGAAGATCGGTCACCTCTGCCAGAGCTAACTTTTTCACCATGCCTTCCATGGATTGATTTAGACGCCACAACCATTTTTCGATTGAACATTCACTCTGAAAAGTAATCCATATATTTTACTCAAATTTTGCTTAAATTTATTCAGGTATCTTTATTTAAAAAAAATAAAACTAAGAAGTCTATTGTAATCCTTTTCATAAGGCAGACATTCGTATACCAAGAGACATCCTAATTAATATAAGCATCAACCAATCAGAGAAGATCAGAGAAAAAAACACCCTTTACTTTGTTCAGGCACCATGATTCCATCACAGACAACAAACAATTAACAAATGCCGACAACTTTGATGAATTATGCAAAATCAACTTGAATGATGAAAAAAAAACAATCTTTGTTAGATCAATCCCTTTTCTTCACGAACTTCCATCTGCTAAAGCAACTTTAAAATAATTAATACATGTACATGTCAAAGATACATAGAATTCTTTGAATATCTCTAGCTGCTGTCTTTGCATGGCAAAAAGTTGTCCAATATATAAAACTAGCTGTTACCAAATTGTCACTAAATGGATTTTGACTTAATTGATAACATAACTTCTTAGACAACAAATGACTGATATGACTAATGAACAATGAAATTACAACAGATTAATATTAAATGAACAAAATGGATTAACTTATCACAAACTGACAAACTCACTAAAGGACATGTCATTTTGACAGGTTCGCCACTTGCAGTTAAAGTAATACATTTAATCTGGTCCCGTTGTTCTCCAATTTGCATCGTCAACAACAAAATTTTTATTCTCCCTTTCTTATGTATGTAAAATAACTTCAACTTTAAAAAAAAACCCTACTAGTCTCTCCCCAAGATGCATGTCTGAAGATTTTTCCGCTTATTCTTTACCTGCATGAATACATGTACATTTAGGCT
The DNA here is from genome assembly GCF_963853765.1 of Magallana gigas. Classification (NCBI taxonomy): domain Eukaryota; kingdom Metazoa; phylum Mollusca; class Bivalvia; order Ostreida; family Ostreidae; genus Magallana; species Magallana gigas. Next base: position 23,590,120 of record NC_088861.1, read on the forward strand.
CTAGTTGCCAACAAAAAATATTGATAACTGCCTCATCAGAGGAAGAGGAGTTTAAATTCAATCAAGTTTTCCTAGACCAGATCTTGGAGAAAATCTTATTTGCAGATGCAATTAAAAGAATCCCACAGAAGGCTGCACTAAATACAACACATTATATTTTGAAAAACAGCTAGCATACAAGAGCAAGTAAATTTAGCAGCAGAGTATTTTTAAAACTTTTATCAAAATGCTTGATGATATTGAACATTATGTGAAATTATGAAACATTTCAAGGCCATTCTTATTTTGCTTTTCGATTCATCTCAAGCTGCAATTTTAACTTTGAAGAAGATTTTTTTTTTGGGGGGGGGGGGGGGGGTAACACTTTGAACTCTAAACCCTTTCTGTTTAATGGAGGGTAATACCAAAATATGGACTAGCCAAAAAAGACTTGACAAAACTTAGGCAGCAAGATTTCACAACAGACAATAAGTTACCGTAATAATCCAGTCAACAAATATGCCAAAATAACTTTCATGATGAATTATGCAAAACAATCAAAACGATAGCAAGAAACGACTCCATGCAGTCAGGTCGTTGCAGAACCCATTGCAACAAGATGATGATTTACATATTCCACCAAGGGAATATGAAAGAAATGGATGTAGCATAAACTTGACCACATTTCTGAGATTAAAAACTAAATGTGCAAGTATGTCATCTGGGAAGGAAGGCCGCAAAAGAGATCCTCTCTCTCCCTCTCTCACAAAGTTTGCTACAACAGTGGACACATCTGGTACTGTGCAAAATACAGAATCAAGATTACTCATGAAGACATTTTCAACTTTTGACATTTATACTAAATAACTCTGCTTATTCTAAATGCATGAGACAACTAAGTATGAGAAAAATTATCAGACTTCCATCACCAGCTTATGAACATCAGATGTGGAAATACACATAATGGCAAAACAATGGGGAAGGAAACATTCTCTTGAATTTCAAAATTCTTCAAGTTATGCAAAAGAATAACAATTCAGTTTCTAGTCAGCATTCACTAGACATGAAACAATTACCATTTGCACTAATGAAAAAATTCAATTGTCACTCGAATGAAATTGTTTTTAGTCTGCAAAAAAAGAAATTCATATAGAAGTATTTGCTTCCTTTGCCTTCAGTACGTCACACAAAGTTAAGGAGGCTGGATGACCAACAAATTTAAAACAATCAGATCTCTCTTAGTTATGATCTTTTAAGATATTAACTATTGTTAAGTAAAGCAAAATTCCTAATAATGTTATTAGCTTTTAACAGCTGTATAAATGTCCTGGCTATAACATCTTTATTAACAGAGCTATTGAATTCTTCTTTTTAAGGAGATAAATATATTTTCAAACATGGCCTCGGTCATGCGGCCCCCTTAAAAGACCAATGCATGACAGCAAACAACTTTTTAACAAATCTCTAAGTGCCCTCGGGGCAGTAAAATGAGTGAATATGGTGATCATGCACACTGGCTGCTGGGTTACATAATCTCTCCCCATCACCTGTGAAATCAGTTTACACCAACGATATCAGGTTCCATTACCGGAAGCGCGTTGCTCATTCATTGTTTATTCTAAACATAATATCCTGCCTAATATATGTAATTGATATCTCTTAGGTTTCATCAATATTAACATCTAAGACATTTAAATGGTAACTTTATTATTCGAGAAAGTTGAGGATAATTTGATCATATTTTGATCATATCATTGGTTTTGTATTAACTTATTTAGTCAATCAAATCTTAATTAGTATTGCTATAGACAAATGGTTTGGATGCCCAAATAAGCCTACATTCTCTCTTGATGTACTGATGAGCTGTATAGCTTAAAGTTAATTAAGAACTGAACTGTCTCTCTTAGTTTACAGCAACAGCTCAATTACTTTTGTTATCATAAGAAAGAACAATGAGAGTAGCTTACATACACATGCTTATACCTATAGTATTAAACATCTTCTCTTATTTGGAAACTGATAAATTCAGTATTTGCAATACTCAGCATGATTCTAATTTTTTGATCATAATAACAACTTCAAATTATCTTACAATATTGCATTGCTACATGTAGTCCCTCTGGATTCTGTATCCCTTAAGTTCATTATTAAGTGCCTCAATTTGCTTTCAGAAATCTCTATATATCACACTTATTCATCAAATTCCTTCTTCGTGATCTATAGAAGATACATGCAATCTTAAATGGAGGCAGTGCAATATCGGCTGACACAGCAAGCAGTCAATTTGACACATTGAATTGTCAAAGTTAACTTGAGAGCCCAGTTCTTTCAAGATCTTTCAAAAATAATTCCTAAAATCATCTAATTCAATAAGATTTCCGTCAGTTTCATGCAAGTTTTGGTTGCATTGGTCCCTTAGTCCATACAAGCGGAAGTATGCCGAGTATTTTGCTTTCTGAATTCTTGAAGCATTACAGAAAACCAATACCCCAAATTTCCACAAATTTAAAGCCAATTACCTGTCAAAAAGGGGGCTTAAATGGCTCACTCAAATCTTATCCTGGTTTTCTCCAAAGAATGAAGGCAGCGTTGCACCTAGATCCATACGCAAATAGAAGTGTACACTAGCTCTCGTAACATTTCAATACATATGTTCACGGGGGCTCAGTAATATTTCACCTTTAAGTTCCGACGGAAACATATTCGACACAGAAATCCCGATACACTTCCTTTGAACTAGATACCTACTGATCCCAATGCTGAACTCAGAATTCAGCCTTCTTTTATTTTTTATCTTCTCTCTGCATGGCTGTTCAGTAGAAAACACAATTTCTTCCAAACCTTTCTTTCCTCTGGCTTCTTACTGTATAAATTATCTTCTGTTTATCATATTTTTGCTCAGCACCGAATTATCAGTAGACGTTATTCAAGGCTTTTCCAGTTTCACAATGAGCGCTCTGGCACGTAGGAGATCATTATTAAATGTTTGTATATATACATTCTCCGGGTATCTTCTAACAAAAGTCAACCATTAAACCAAAAAGTTCACATTGGTCACATGCCTTCATTCATTGATGGAAAATGAGGTGTAAAATATGTTACATAATCATATTGTGTACTGCAAAATATGGACTTGCCAACAGGTATATTTTAAAAATTGACTGTTCCAATCCGTGCTTAAATTACAGTGCATAAATGTAAACAATCATTTAGTAAACTACATACCATAGTCATTTTTATCAATTATAAACAGAAAGCCCTTTTCTAAAATGATCTCTGCCAGACCTCAACCAAAATCCAGTACTCTACGTCAATTTAATGATACAGATAGTACATGTAATGACCTTCAACTTGCACAAAAAAAGATGCAGCTCACAAATAGAACCCCTGTTTATGAACACATTAACAATTCAACAATACCTGTAAGACCTTGGAAACATTCTTTATACTTCGTTTTTGGCACATGAAACTTGACAATAATTACAAAATGGCTATTGCATGTATAATGCTTTGATGAAAGGCAATCAAGATTACAAGTTCCATCAGCATCCAAAATATTTGTGTACAGCTATGTATTCTGCGATGAGGATTGGGGGAGGGGGGGGGGGCAGTGGCCAGATGGTTTGTAGTATGCTGCAGTGTCTCAGAACAAATGTTTACCCATAAAATAATCCTGAAGGGGTCAATACTCTGAATACTGCCAGAAGAGAGAGAGAGAGAGAGAGAGAGAGAGAGAGAGAGAGAGAGAGAGAGAATGTGTGTAAAAATTTGTCTTGTTTCCTAAAATCTTACCATAATTATGGTACAGTGCATTCAATAGAATGTGTATATGTGTGTTATGTAATTGGTAAAACAAAGAATAGTATAACTGTTTATTTTGTCTTTCTTTGATGTTTGTATCTCCTGAGTCTTCCAGAATGAATGGAATTCACAAAATCATTCCAGACACTTGAGGCTTTATAAACCCTGCGAACTATAATTACAAGAAAGCCCTAAAAAATCCTAAAAATCAGAAAATATTGAAAGTATGTGTGTCATAATATAATCAGCAGATGAATATAATAATTCTGAATTTTCAAAGGTAATTTGATTTATGATACCCTATATGTATATATTAAATGAATAAAAAGAATAATTTTTAATTCATAGTCTTTAATTATAACATTCCCATAAAATATCGGAAAGAAAAAGACAAAATTACTAGTTACACGTGTTAACAAAATTCCTACCTAGAATTTTTTTTTCTGCCTGGATATAGATCTGATCATTATCATTACAGATGTCTAATGCATTAACTCAAGTACACATTAACGTTTTACTAATAGGGTCATACACTGTTAAAAGCAATCTGATACTGTTGAAATTCACCAACAAAACATTTTCATTGAAATGAATTCAGTTGGTGTATTAAGAAATCAACAAAAAGAAAAGACACAAAACTTATCTAGCGGGTTTTTCGTAACTTGAAAGTGGAGAGCAGTCCAGCACTCATTATAATTATAATATCATCTGTCAATGCATTCACTAAGGTCAACAACAAAAAAGTCCACGAAAACTGGAGACTCAATAAGACAGTTATCAGATCCAGAACCCAATGGTAAATCAGTAATCTTCACAATTCACCAAGGATTTAATTCTGTTACTTTAGTAATATAAAAAAGAATACCTCCCACATGACAAAATTCTTTTACAGTTCCGTAAAAAAAATGAAATTCTATCATACTGGCAGTCAATCATTCTAAAGCCATCTCCATAATTCTAAGGAATTATGCTTGGTGGCAATCCCAGAATTCAAATAGTTTTTTCGGTAGTGTTTACTGCAGGACTTGCAAATCCCATAAAATCCCTACTAGTGGTGGTTCCAATATGGCCGAATTTCCATTTATGATCCTGACAATACCTCGAGGGTTCCCTTGAAATACATACTTTAAGTTACAGGCCCAAAACAGTAAACTCTTTTCCCCTCAGTATGGCAGACACATAAACCAATCAAATCCTTTAGATGATTAATTTGACCTTGAACTCTGAAAATTTCCTTGAACTTTATAATTATCCTTGAACATGCATTCTTCGGAAAAACTCCGACATATGGCATTACACAACAGCAAAACAATGCTCGCCTTGACTCACCAAACATTCTCAATCCCCCCCACCCCCTTTCCTTATTGAGCCCAATATTTGCACAACACTGATTCAACACACCAGAACTTAGTATCAATTCACTGAGAGCAAAATCAAAGAACGGTTAATACCAAGACATCTGATGCAAGTTAATAGTAAATGAAAACGTAAAATACAACAAAAAAATGAAAACGTTACATCTGCAATGTCGCCTTAAAGTCCATAACACTGACTCCTGGTGGGATTAAAAGGTACGTATTAGAGGAATAGTAAGCTCTTTCATTTAAATCTCTCTCATTATGGACTTAACTGAGAAACCACTTTTGGTTAGATCAGTGTCTTGAATGAGTCATTGCACAAGCAAGCAAAAAAAAATTAAACTCCACCTTTATATTAAAACAATATGCCTGCCTGGCCCTGCAAAGTTACAATGATTTTGCCATCTGTGAGTGTTCGGTAAAAGGTTTGGCCGATCATTCAATTCTAGCCGTTACATCATGATAACAATGGACCCTAATTATATTCTTTGCAGCGTTCCTTATGCTTTCTCCATTAAAGCTACAGCTGTTAGATTATTGACTTCGCTGATAGCCCGGTGCCTGAGTTTGAACAAGATCCCAAACAGAGTTCCAAACATACACACATAAAAAAACTATCACAAGGCATTGAAATCATTCAATTAACTTCCAAATTCTGTTATAAACTGCAATTCATCAACTGCTGTAGATCTCAAATATCTTTAAAAGTTTCTCATTGGTCTAATGGAAAAAAAGGGAAATTATTAACAACTTGGGTCATTTTTTTTTCTAATTTTTTTTTTTTGGGGGGGGGGGGGGCTAATTAGATCAGAGGCTTTCATGTTAGCAGTATATGTATGTGGAAAAACAACCTTTAAAAAGCAAAACAAAAGAAAATTGTCCTATATGCCTTGTATTATTGTTTTACTAATGAGATCAAAAAGGGTATTGTCCTTTAATTTCGAGAACTGCAGTTCTGAACTTTATATGGCAAAGATTCAAAAACTTTTATTACCTTTCTATCATGGATTTGAACATGTTGAAGCTGTTATTATTGGTACATATCACTCAGTCAATAAATAAAATTTCAATATTCCATGTCAAGTCTAATAGACTAAATCTGAGTCCATGTTTAATAATTTTATCAACATCGTTTTTATAAATTCATAATATTGTTTGTGTGCATAGCATCTTTGGACCTCATAAGCAACTAAACAACCCAAATCTTAAATGAAGGATATGACTCTAAACAAACAGTTTGAGCACTTTGTGATTTTACTAAAAAATTTCTGTTCTCAGTCATTTACAAAGGGGCATTAATTTAAAAACATTTAAGATTGATATCAACAATTTTCAATAAATATGAAATCATTTTTCATTTATTTCATAAAATGAAAGCAAAAATAAAAAGTTCAAATTTTCATTCATGAAATAATCCTACTTTTTGCTGTTAAAACTGAATAGGAAACAGCGCTGTCCTACATGTATTTCCATACAGCACTGTCCCAAGCTATTGTCAGATAGTAGCTATTAAAATCAATACAAGGATAAATTCATGTTTTCATCACTTCTGCCAATAAAAAAAACAATGACAATCTAATGTTTACAACATGCATTTTCTCCTATAGCAATTTATAAACTTCATTAAATATAAAAGTATTTCTTTACGAAGGTTAAATTAAAGAAAGCATGTGTGTACAGTGCATTCCATATCATCTCGACGCCCCACATTAGTTTTTGGGTCACTGTATGACAGACGTTTCTTGAAACTTATTCATAGTCTCTGTACTTAAATATTTTGTATTACTTACTGCATATTTGTGTTTTTGTAAATTCCAAGAGTCACAAAAAAGAATTAAAAAGAAGACTACAACCGAAATGTCATGCCCTCGTCAAAAACTTTATCAACAAAACAATATTATCTCCAAAACAGAAGAGCGCAATCTAAGGGCAATAAATCTGCATAGAAACATTGGGGAACATCTCAGTATTAATTTTTTTTAGCTATCATAAAATTCACATGAAAGTAATTCAGAAAAATCTGAACGTTGCACAAGTCAATTTATTGTTCACATTTTTAGTCTTTAATTTAAGCTTATCTGCCTCTCTCCCAAAATATTTCAGTCAATCAATAAAAGTGTGCTTTTCAGGGAGATAACTCTTCCAGTCCTCCTGGCAATGTGAAACAAAATGCTATTCAGCAATAATGCGTTTAAGTGATCTAGATCTTTATCAGCGGTGAGGGGTATTGATAGAACTGTACACATAATAAATCAGCTTAAAACAGGTGTTATTTCAATTTTTTAAACAACAATGACAGTCAACTGAAAATATACCAGCCATTTAAAAGTTTGATGTTTATCAGTTTTCATTTCTATTCAACAGTTAAATGTCTTTCACAGTTATCCAGCAGGATTCTAGAGATCAAAAGAATATGCAAAATATAATTTTGCATGTTATTGTGACAAAGATTGTCAATTCACTTGATTACATAAAAGAGTCCTATAAAATATACTTCAATTAACCGAATAAAGACTCTGAGACCTTTTCTAACATTTGTAACAGTTAGTTAGTTTCTTAATGGAACACATACATTCAGTATTGGCCAACATTCATGAGCTGAATTCTTTTTCATCATGCAAACTGCTTTCTACACAAAAAACAAAGGTGGGAACTTGAGCATCTTTTTCCTATCACTAAGCTTTCCATCCTGATTTTCAGGGTTCAGCTAGCCCATTTCCCAGCATCTAATTTAAAGCTCATTTTCCAATATTCAGTGCAGGGTCTCATGCCCATTTCCTAACATACCCTTTAGGCTGTGATGCCCATTTTTCACTATTCTCTTCAGGGCGTGTTGCCCATTTCCAATCATTCCCTTCTGGGATTAATGGGCATCTCCAATCTTTTCCTTCAGGGTTTAACACCTTTTTTAATTCTGACTGGCCTTTGGCCCATTTCCCAGCATTCCCTTCTGACTTACCTCTTTGTTACTGTTGTGGTCAGTGAATTGGAAGTTGCGGTTATCTGTAGCCGATGAGGGTGTGGAGGGGGGCAGTTCGTCACTGGGGGTGGGGATGTTTGAGTGGGGGAGGACTTGGAAAAAACACATCAGGTACATCATAATGGACTTCTTATCTGGAGTCTTTACATTGACATCTAAAACACAACATGGTCGGCATCATTTCAAACAAACGATCAATGAAAAATTTAATATTCAATACAGAATGATAGCAGTGACTTTATAAAATTTTCTATTGGAATGAATCAATTAATTTGTATCAAATTAATGTTGAATTATTAATAAATTATCATGTTCAATATGATGATGCTTCCCTAACACCCCCTTTTATTTATAAAAAATATTGTAAATACAAAGAATAAATAATACAATAAATTCCCACATCAATACCAATTCTATGACTATTTGGGGTAGGCTAATGTGTACTGCTTAAATTATGAATGACAAAACTGTGATTGATGCATGCATTAACATATGTCGAGACAGAAATAGCCTAAAACCAATTTTACTCATCTACTTAATCAGACTGACTGAATAGATAATTAACATTGCAGATTTTTTGCACCTTGTGCATTAGTACTGAACAGTACTGTTATGTGTTTGGTAGGTAACATTCAGATATTCTTTATGTCTTCAGATCTTCTTATAGCAAATAGAAGAGGCATTTCTAAGCTGTAAGCTGTTATTTTGGATGAAGATAGAACCATTTTAACAAGATCAGCTTGGACTTTGGGTAGTTATGTCAAACAGCAATGTGACATAGGCCTTCTTTTTCATTGCTGGCCACTCAGCCGTGCTGCTTGGAAATCAAGATTTGTCTGGCTTTTGAGCTAAAACTACGCAATCAGTACATATTTTGCTTGAAACCTGCGTCATTTTTAACCTGCCACAAGAAATAGCTCTTGTTAAAATGGTTCTATTTGTAACAGAATAGGAGAAATAATGACTGACCAGATGAGGATTTGAGCCCGGACTCCCTCAATTTCTAGTCAGGTGCTTTACCTACAGAACTATCTGATGCTGGTAATCAAACCTGTCACATTGGCCCTTGGATTTACCAGCAGAGCTCTATATTGCACCATTTTGTCAGATTTTAAGGCCTACATCCCGATCCCGATTTACAAAGATCTCTGCATGATTCAAGTACCCCTAACCACTTTTAAGTGCTAGTCACCTTTAGTAAGTTAACGACATTATTTACAATATATTTATACCTGAAAATGAAATATTATGTCTCGCCAGCCAGGCTTAGAGATAAAATTGTCTTTTCCCAGTCTAAACCTAACCAAGAAGCAAGTGGTCCTTTCAAAAGAGCTATATATCTACTTTTAAGTGGCTAGACTAGTCACATAAATTTTGAACCCAGCCCTGATACATCTAGTATCAAGGGAGATAACTCCTTCTTTCATACCCTCGGGTTCTAGAAGTCGGTCTATGTTGAGGTGATCCTGCGCAA